>NW_007380185.1:2543-11944 GCF_000475195.1 Diaphorina citri | reverse complement strand
ATTTTTTTCGTACTTGTCATTGGGAGAATGAGTGAGTAGCACTGATTTTTTTGGGTGTTTGGAGCTGCCCCACAATACATGATTAAGAACTTACGCAGTATGTCACCCTTGAATATTTTCCCGGTCAAAGGGGAAAGTATGCAATGACCAGGCGAGAAACTTGGTTGGAAAACCTGAACACCCCTTGACCAATTGTAATTATGTACTTATATTGTATTGTAAACAAAATTATAAACAATAAAATAATAATAATAATCTCTCCCCGTTTCGGTTTCAGTTTCCGCGGGGTGCGCGGTGACCCTCCGCCCCCTCACCACCATTACGCCCCAAGTCCGGTCGATCTGAAGCCCCTGCCCAAGGAGCCCGAACCGGAGGAGCGCACCGGCAAGAAGCACTCGAAGTCCGCCAAGCACAGCGGCGCCCCCAAGGGCTCGCGAAGCACCAGGCGGCCCGAGGCGGAAAAGCCGGTCATTTCCAATCCGACCAACTTCGAGCATACGGTGCACGTCGGCTTCGATGCGCACACCGGCGAGTTTACGGTGAGTTGTGCAACGCGCTTTTTCTGTTTTCGAGGTTGGTAATGGCTACATTAAGAAGCGCGCATACTTGGGCTAAAAACATAGTGGAGCGGATAGCAAAGAGCATAGAGTGATCGCTTTGAAGCCAACTGGTTTTGGCTAAACAAAATTTTCCGAGTGGGATGCCCTTCGAACTCAACCTTCGCCATTGATATAGCGTGAGGAAATTTGGGCTAGTCTTCTCCCTGTTTATAGTCCCCTAGCTAGACGCTGATCTACTCTCTGTTTATAGTCCCTCAGCCAGAAAGGCTCCTCCTATGAACATCCGCAAACATTTTTTTACCTTTTTTTTAATTTTATTTATTTATTTATTTATTTTTTTAGTGACATTTTCTTGCTGTATCGGCTTTAGCTTTTTTAGCCTTTGGCTTTACCAAAATGAAGAGCTTTTTTACCGCAGTAGCAACACGTTTTCAGTAAGCTTAGCATTTTGGCCTGGTTTGTCGGAACATCAAGTTATGCGTCCGCTTTTTTTTTCGCACTATTCATTTTGCCCTGGACAGTTTTCGCGCAACTTTTGGACGGCCTGTATTTTTCCATATTTACAAATTGTAGCCTGGTTTATCGAAGAACTTTTTAAAAGGCTCCTCCTATGAACATCCGCAAACATTTTTTTACCTTTTTTTTAATTTTATTTATTTATTTATTTATTTTTTTAGTGACATTTTCTTGCTGTATCGGCTTTAGCTTTTTTAGCCTTTGGCTTTACCAAAATGAAGAGCTTTTTTACCGCAGTAGCAACACATTTTCAGTAAGCTTAGCATTTTTTCGCACTATTCATTTTGCCCTGGACAGTTTTCGCGCAACTTTTGGACGCCCTGTATTTTTCCATATTTACAAATTGTAGCCTGGTTTATCGAAGAACTTTTTAACCACCCTTTTGCTACCAACTGTTTCTCACATTATGCATATTTCCTTAAATATGGTAATCTATCGCTTTTTTAATCACTCGGTATATTGACATGATTGACTCATCTTACCAGTAAAACAAAAGAAAGTAACACAAGTAGTTATCGTACTGTATTAGTGTATTACAGTTAGATTTATTTTTACCAAGTTGTTTTACAATACTAATCTGAGAATGAGACATCTAATCCGCTTTTCGTTTGTAGAAACATAATTATGTAGTACTAAAAAACATATGTAGCATTTTATGACTCATTGACATTTACATACTTAATATAGGTACTTAGACATGTTGTGTAGTTTCGAGTAATGATTGATAGCAGTAATCACGGCGGGGTCTACACTATTGATTACTAGATAATAGCAATCAATAGTTACGGTCTGTGCCCTAAATCACCAAAGTATGGAAAAGTAGGTATCTTACAAGTGTAATAGCCAATGGAAAAGCAGAATTTTGAATTTGGACGAATCATATCGAAATATGGAATTGTAAATACTTTTCCATACTTTGGTAATTTAGGGCACTGGTCTACAGTCTATAGAACACTTTTGATGACGTCATGTCGTTTGCAAAAAACAGCACTTTGAACAGTTAGTTCGGTTTAGACAATCCGAATAGGTCCAGACTTCCAGAGGGACTCGTAGACTTCCAGAGGAACTCGTAGACTTCCAGAGGGACTCGTAGATTTTAGAACCCTCAGCCCTATAGTGTGTCATGCATTTTTGTGTGGGACTTACAACTCGTGAACGCCACAACTCGCGAGAATTTGTCAACCCGAGTTCGCGAATCCGGGATTCAGAATTGTCTAAAACCCAGCATAAGCCAAATGTTGCAAAGCATGTTGTTGAGCCAAAAAGGTCTGACCAGTTAGCTGATCCCATATGAATTTCAACATGAGTTTGTAATCCCAGAATAACGTTCAAAAAATCTGGTGTGAACATCACACGACTTTCCTTATCCTATTGAATGGTGCTTATTTGGGTGTTCTGTTGTAACATTTACAATATCTCTAACCGTTTAGTGGATATAGCTGAAAACCGCCAAAAAGCGGTAAAATGCCGCCAACTGTTGCACCAGTCTTAACCAAATGTTTCGTGTCGCATCCTTGTCACATTTTACAGCTACATACCAAATTTCAAGTCTCTAGCTCTCACCGTTCTCGAGATATTTTGTTTACAGACACAGACACACAAAGGTGTTCCCTGATTGAAGATTCCCAAGTCCTGATTGGGATTCCAGATTGAAGTCACTGATCTTTGCCCCCGTCAACCTGTTACGTGTTGGGCAAAACATCTTAAACATCTTCATCTTCAGGTCATTTCCCCTGACAGCAATTTTATATTTGCTATTAAAATAATTGCTTTCCTACCGTGAGTACCGTGTGTGGTGAGGCAGAATCATCATGGTTTAAACGATAAATTTGAAGTTTGGCTTTAAATCCAACTCTATCTGCACCTATCCATATAGTGCAGGCTTGTCCAACCCGCGGCCCGTGAGTTGAGTTTTTGCGGCCCGCCAACTCTCTACCTTGGTCTCTTGCGGCCCTCGGGTGCCCTAAGGTTGGACAACCCTGATATAGTGTTTCTTCAGGTTTAGGTTCCTCCCATGAAAGAATAGAATACTGTTCCATGTTCCTTCAGATTTCGTTGAGGCCCTTTGAATGTTGTGGTGGGTCCAGACTTGGGTCCAGACTTGTGCAATGCAATGAAATTCGTTAGTTTGGACGTGTTTGAGAAAGTTGCAGCAAAGTTTTTTGAACATTGCAGCAAACGTTTGTGGGTATCCGAGAGGTTGGCGGTTTTCTGGCGAATGTCTTTGATGTGCGTTGCACTAGTTTGGACGTGTTTGCAAAGCATCGTGCAATGCAATGCAAATGATGTACCTACTATAGGCCATTACTAGTTGAGTATCGGTACTAAAATTCTCGGATACATGAAAAACGTTCGCATTCGTCAGATTTGATTTTACGTGCAACGTGCAATGCAAATGTTTTGCACGTTGCATTGCACAAGTCTGGACCCACCATAAGGGGTGAACTAAATTTCTTTCTCCACTATTTCTCGCGAAAAAATTCCTCTTGTTTACATTTCCTTCCAGTAGGTTACTGATAGAAGTCATGTGAGTACAGTCATACAGTGTTACTCAGTAAATAATCGGCTGATGATTCATGAGTGTATACTCAGAATATACTGGGTGGTCAAGTGTTTTGTATACGGAATGGTCGAGTGTTGAGACTGTTGAGCGAGAAAATTACTGGAAATTCCAACTTCCCAACCGAGGCGAGGTATAGAATTCTGTCGTGAATATAATAATATAATTTAAGAAGTTGATCACAATTGGGTTAGCCCCTGTTAGGATGGGTTTCACCAACCTACTTTTTAGCCCCTATCAGCCCTGTTAAGCCAACAGCCTTCTAAGGGCCGCTAACAGCCTTGTTAGCCTATACAAATCAAATAGAACTCAGGCTGTTAGCTTAACAGGCCTTCTAGGGACGAAAAAATATTGGTAAAGTCCACCATTTGTGTACTTCAGAGGCAAAGGGACTTTTCAGTCCTATGCTGGTAGTATAAACCTATTATCAAAGCACATTTATTATTATTACAAATTCTTTATTTAGACTGTCAACATAGGGCTAAGGCTAAGGAGTCTCTTTTTGTCAGCAGTTTCAATAATTTCTCGTTTATTTTTCCTTCATTTACACATTCTTGTCTATTGGGATATACCCAATTTTTTTGTTGCTGTTAAGGTGTGTCCAAACATAGTCGACCGGCCGTCGATCGACGAGATGAATCTATGTTATTGACTAACGTTGTGGATACACCTTTACAATAACAAGTGAGATACACCTTATTCTTTTCTAATTGTACATATGTACCTATACCTTTGTACCGTTTACATATAGAATAGAATATACCTTGTTTATACTACCAGCATAGGACTGAAAAGTCCCTTTACTCTCGCAGTCTAAACAAGGTCTTATATATGAGGGATTTCAATTTCTAATAGATTTATCGACAGGTTACATTATTAGTAAGTACTGTTCAAGTGTTCATAGGTCTTATAGGAACATACATAGGTACATATGTTTAGCCCAATACTATGTGATACATAATGTTGACATACTATGTAGGTATGTCATACATGCTACGTACATATGTTGGGCTGAGTAGATTGCACTGATAATTTGCAGTGTGTAAAATGCAATATCCGTTTCCATGATAACAAGAACCCGTAAAGATCATGTACCTCTCTATGTAATATACAAGGTGGTTCTGTAAACTGTACAGTTCAATTGGAAAAATGAACCTTATAATAAAAGTAATCCTTTGCTTTAATAACACCCTGAAACACTAAATAGGTACCTATACACAATACATATAGTATAGGTTTGTAATTACTTTGTCGTCACCCTGTAGTCACGTACTATTTAGGGTGGTATTTTAAAATGAAATTATTTTTAAATGAATCCTACACGATATACGAGTATGTATGAAATTTGTTTTTAAGGAGGCAATACTTGCGACTTCTTCTCAAGCAGCAAATATTACGTTATGTAGGCACTTTGTGGTCACCCTGTAATTATGTATATGGAAGTGTTATGTAGTGAGTTTAGGAAGGCGTTATATGCCGAGGAAGAGGATGTACAGGGTGTCCCAGAGTTTCTCTTTCATTCTGTAGGACGAAAACGCGTCTAGTGCTTCCAGTCAACTGATGCTAGTTTTAATGCTTTTTTTTTTCGTTTCGGCCAACGAGCTACCAAGAAGCTCTTTACTTTTTATCATTCTTCTTCCTCTTGAGCCAATATAACTTCATCCGGAAAAGCGTATAAACCCTGTAAGTAATATTGTTGAGAAAAAAAAAAAGGCAATTGTGTGTGTGTTTTCATTTTTTGTTTCAAGCTGCCTTTGAAAGTAAGTAGAAAAAAAACAGTGGTGTTTGCATACAGGGTGTTCTTACAAAGTGGTCCAAATAATGTCCAGAGTGGGTAGTGGCTTCTATATTTTTTTTATGGGGCCCCCGCAAGATTTCGTCGGGGCCCCGGTTCAATAGTGGATTGACGAGGGTGGATGCTTTAAATTTAAGACAGGGGGCCCTTTATTGTGTCTGTGGGGCCCCAAAATGGGGCCCCCGCAAGATTTCGCCGGGGCCCCGGTTCAATAGTGGATTGACGAGGGTGGATGCTTTAAATTTAAGACAGGGGGCCCTTTATTGTGTCTGTGGGGCCCCAAAATGTCCGGGCCCACCGCACCGCGGGCTTATTTGGGTGAGGTTTACTCCAGGACAAGGGAACAGGTCAATGTCCTCTACTTCCTATTAGAGGACATTGACTATTTGCAGGGGCATTATGTGATTTTAGAAGGAGTACTTTTATAATTTATATTTTTACTTTTTTTGTAGGCGGGGGCTGGAGGCCACTACTTTGAGGACACCCTGTCATACCCTTTTGCTGTTGTATCTTCCAGACTTTTTTTTTAACTTTAAATTAAAGTACAACTTTTCTCTCTCCTCTCTTTTTTTCTTCGCTTTCTATGTTGTGTTGTTTGATTTGTGTTATGTGGTATGTTCTTGAAAGTTTGAATTTTGTTTTTGACTTTGGAGAAAAATTAAAATTCAAATTTTTTTAACGAGTTGCAAGCCAGCCGCCGAATTGAAGCTTCTGTGCCTAACTCAAAACCAAACTAGTCCCAAACCAAAGGAACAATATTCAAAATTGCCAGCCTAGTTAGATTAGTTGGTAGTGCGTCTGCCTTGTAAGCGCTAGGCCGCGGGTTCGATTCCCGCCCGGGGCTCATGGGTGGATCAAAAGCTCATTCGAGAGAAAAATCTGGTGTGAACATCACACGACTTTCCTTATCCTATTGGATGGTGCTTATTTGGGTATTCTGTTGTAACATTTACAATATCTCTAACCGTTTAGTCGGTATAGCTGAAAACCGCCAAAAAACGGTCGAAAACCGCCAAAAAGCAGTCAAAATACCGCCAACCGCAGCACCTATCTCAACCAAACGTTTTGAGTTGCATCCTTGTCACATTTGTAAACTCCATACCAAAGTTCAAGTCTCTAGCTCTTACCGTTCTCGAGATATTTTGTTTACAGACAGACACACACACGGACCAATGGCTGAAACTTTGTATTTAGGTTACCAAAAGAAAGTTACAGCTACTGGCCTCTTGTTGTGCTAAAAAAACACTGCTGTTTCATAAAATTAAAGGAAAGGAATTTTAATTGTGTTAAGCATAAATGCTTGTCACAAATGTCGTTCCCCGCTTAATGCACTAGGTACGCTAAATTTTTTGACTTGACTTGGACTCGAACCACCAACCTCCCTACTGCACCACTGAGGTTGGTGGTGTTTCATAAAATTCCTGTCGAAAAGGGGCACGGTCAGCCCAGTAGTAACACCTTTGCTTGTCATGCAGGAGGTCCCGGGTTTCCACAACCATCGACAAAAATTTGTACTCGTTTTCCGATTGCAAATATTTGACGGTTTGCCCAAGCACACCTGGTGGCGGCAACAGAAGAAAAGACTGGAAGAAAGTGGACTATCAGAAGCTGACACCCAAAATAGAAGAGTTTATTAAGTAATAAATCCTACGTCAGCCAGTGATCTATTCTTTCTAGTTGCTTCCATAGAACGAATGAAAAACACACACTTTCCTCTACGCACGTGAACTTTCGTTGTTTATTTTCTATATATTTGATTTAGACACATTTACGATTATCGATTTCTACCTATTTGATTTACACAAATTTACGATTATCGATAAACAAACATGTACGTAAACCACGTGTTTGTAAAACGTGACCTCTACTAGTATTGAGATTAGGCGAGTAAAAGTTGGGCCTTTCCATTTTATTGATCGAACAATGCGAGATCCAAATTTAAAACTTTGAACTTGACGATTTTGTATTTAGGGCTGGGTTCACAAAGTGAGTTTAAACTAGGTTTAAGTTTAACTCTCGGATTAAGTGATCTGATTGGTTGATTTGTAAAAATTTCACCAAAAAATAAATACCTAAATGAATAGATCAGTTGCGCTTACTTGGGTGATGTTTCAAAGACATAGAGCAGGAAAAATGAGGACCAACGAAATTTTTCTTTTTCTTCTACGACTTCTAGATACCGAGATTATTCTTATTTTTTCTCCACCTATTAATTATAGTTATACACTTTTACCTATTGTAGTTTTTCGAAAACAATTCTCAAGGACATAAATCCATATTTCAAATTTCCCTTTAGAAATGAAATCGCCTTCCTTCCCCTCAATCGATCTTTTCTACTTTCTATGTATTACTAGAGAAAGTTTTGCAATCGGTCCAAATCTTTTTCTCCTATATCAAATTTGTTCCCTTTCGCTCCTCCATGTTCCCAGGGTATGCCAGAAGCATGGGCTCGGCTCTTGATGAGCTCGAATATTTCCAAGCTCGAGCAGAAGAAGAACCCCCAGGCCGTGCTCGATGTACTGAACTGGTTCGACAATTCCACCAAAGAAGCGAAAGGCTCCAAGTATATGACTACCACTAGAATGATGGGTAAGTATACTAATGTCGTATTGTGACTTACCAGTATGGTAGTTCATTGAAGACTCACTGTTTCCAGTATCTCCTCAGGCCAGCTACTTTCAATATTAAACTCATAAGTCAACACCACACAGGCCGTGATCCCTTGGTGAAGCTGTGATCAGCACAAAAATGTGCCCTAATACCTAACATCAATGGTTGGGAAATTTAAGGGTAATGATAGTGTTCCTTGTGGGAAATGATCGATTGGGGTGCCCAAAGTTGGGGAAGTGTTATTTTTGAACCGTTGCGTTGGCCAACCACTTCTATCTTCACGCCTTCACCAAAGGGAAAAGGATTTATTCATTTGTTTCTTTACCCATTAATTTACTTATTTATTTACCTGATTTACTTACGTAGGTATTTACCTAGTTCTTTATTTAACTAACATGAATATTCCAAGGTGTCTGTGACTAGTATCTATCAATATAGTGCTGATAGAATCCATTATCAGATCGGCAGATATACTTTACGACTAGTAATACATCCCAGGCTACCTATGTTATGACAACGAGAAGCTTCGTGGCGACATAAATAACCTGTGTGTCAGGGCCGGGGTCGCCCCAAATCGGGGCAAAATTTGAGCCCCAGAGTGGCTTGTTCTCCTTTTCTTTTTAAGAGATTTGATAGAGGGAACTGTCAGTAATTGCTAGGGTCTTATTGTCTTGAAAGAGAAGAAAGCAGGAAGACAGGATAGGAGAAAGCCAGCCGTTCCGAGAACGAACCTCATCTGTATAGGATAAAATCTGCCCCGGGCCCCTGGGCGGAAATCGAACTCGCGACCTAGCGCTAAAAAAGGTAGACTCGCTACCAACCTTAGTATTTACCTATTTCTTTATTTAACATGAATATTCCAAGGTGTGTGTGACTAGTATCAATATAGTGCTGATAGAATCCATTATCAGATCGGCAGATATACTTTACGACTAGTAATACATCCCAGGCTACCTATGTTATGACTGGTTTATGCTAATTCGGTAATTTGGTCTCAGTCGGAACTCCGTCTGATGTATTAGAAGACTATGATTGATTTATCTTGTCGATTGGTTGCTACTTACCACCTCTCTAGGGCCGTATTCAGGGGGGGGGGCGATTTGGCCCTGCCCTCCCTCGAGCTTCATTTTTCTCCTTTACTGTAGGCCAGACTCCAAAAATTTGGAGTCACCCCTATTTGGATACATGACTATTTGGACCCTCGGGCACCCCCCCTCGATAAAATCCTGGATGCGGCCCTGCACCTCTCTCTACTTCATTTGGCCTAAGGCAATACCTATACATGGACTTATACAGAGGTACTATCGACTTTGTGATGATCTCGTGAACTGGGAAATTCACTCCAAAATAGAATTAAAAA
>NW_007380185.1:0-2518 GCF_000475195.1 Diaphorina citri | reverse complement strand
ACGTAGGTATTTACCTAGTTCTTTATTTAACTAACATGAATATTCCAAGGTGTCTGTGACTAGTATCTATCAATATAGTGCTGATAGAATCCATTATCAGATCGGCAGATATACTTTACGACTAGTAATACATCCCAGGCTACCTATGTGAAGACTATGATTGATTTATCTTGTCGATTGGTTGCTACTTACACCTCTCTAGGGCCGTATTCACGGGGGGGGGGTCTGGCCCCTTACCATCGAGCTTCATATTGCTTAATTTTCTCCTTTACTGTAGGTCAGACTCCAAAAATTTGGAGCATCCACCCCTATTTGGATACATGACTATTTGGACTCTCGGGCACCTCCCCTCGATAAAATCCTGGATGCGGCCCTACACTTCTCTCTATTTGATTTAGCCTAGGCAATACCTATACATGGACTAATACAGAGGTACTATCGACTTTGTGATCCCGTGAAGTGGGAAATTCACTAAAAAAAAAAAAAAAAAAAAAAAAAAAAAAAGAAAATACCTAGTTATTTAGTATTTACCTGTTTCTTTATTTAACATGAATATTCCAAGGTGTGTGTGACTAGTATCAATCTATCAATATAGTGCTGATAGAATCCATTATCAGATCGGCAGATATACCTACTTTACGACTAGTCATACATCCCAGGCTACCTATGTTATGACTGGTTTATGCTAATTCGGTAATTTGGTCCCAGTCGGAACTCCGTCTGATGTATTAGAAGACTATGATTGATTTATCTTGTCGATTGGTTGCTACTTACACCTCTCTAGGGCGGTATTCAGGGGGGGAAGAGCGGGCCTGGCCCCTTACCATCGAGCTTCATATTTCTTAATTTTCTCCTTTACTGTAGGCCAGACTCCAAAAATTTGGAGCATCCACACCTATTTGGATACATGACTATTTGGACCCTCGGGCACCCCCCTCGACAAAATCCTGGATACGGCCCTGCACCTCTCTCTACTTGATTTGGCCTAAGGCAATACTTATACATGGACTTATACAGAGGTACCATCGACTTTGTGATCCCGTGAACTGGGAAATTCACTCCAAAATATAATAAATAAATAAATAAAAGGCTTGTACGGGACCCCAAAAATCCGGTCTTATAATCTGCTGATAAAATTTCCACCCAAATATTCTCAAATGATCAATCAATGTTTCTTTGTTTGTTTGTTGTAGATTTTTTTTTAACTATTATTTTATGACTATTTTTTAAGGCTTCGAAATCAATTCATTATTATTTTATGACTATTTTGGGCTTCAAAATCAATTCAATTCTCACACTGTGAGCTCTTCTATCCAAATGATGATCACCTTCAGGCTAAGCCTGTTAACCGAATAGAAAATTAGGGGAAAGAAGAGTAAATGGTAAAAAAGAACAAAGAAAAATGAAAAAAAATCGCACAGACCATCAAGCTACAGAATGGTTTTGTTCCAAAATAAGTACAAGTAAGTAGATGCTATTATATTGACGGTAATAATTTCTGTGGTTAGGTAGGTACCTAGTACGCAAAAGGTCATTTGAACGCAACTAGTATGTATTGAGAAGGAAAGAAGGGTAATTAACTAATTAACACTGATGATAGACTGAAATTTAAAACCGCACGAATGAGCTCTTCCATCCAAATGATGATCGCCTTCAGGCTAAGCCTGTTAACGGAATAGAAAATTAGGGGAAAGTAAATGATAAAAAAGAACCAAGAAAAATGAAAAAAATCGCACAGACCATCAAGCTACAGAATGGTTTTGTTCAAAAATAAGTACAAGTACCTATGTAGATGCTATTATATTGACGGTAATAATTTCTGTGGTTAGGTTCTTAGTACGCAAAAGGTCGTTTGAACGCAACTAGTATGTATTGAGAAGGAAAGAAGGGTAATTAACTAATTAACACTGATGATAGACTGAAATTTAAAACCGCACGACTGAGGTCATAATTATAGAGGGGTTGAAAAATTGAGAAAAAAGGTGATAATCCTCTGAGTTAATTAAGTAATTTGACATTGTGAATTCTTGTTGTACAACAGGGTGTCCTATTTTTTGTCTTTCCTTATCCTATAGGAAGGAAAGTAATGTAATTTTTAGAGGTTTGATAGACGGAACTGTAACAAAGGAGGTCTTATCGTCCCGAAATGGAAGACAGAAGGAGGACAGGATAGGAAAAAGCCAGCCGTTCCGAGAACGAACATTATCTGGTTTAGGGTAAAGTCCGCTCCGAGAGGGAATTGAACCCACGATTTCGCACTTACAAGGCAGGCCACTCTCGGACAGGTCTACCTGATAGTGTGCAGTGTGCGCTCATCAGGTATCAGATAGATCTGACAGGCGGACCTGATCAGGTGTGCCAGAGGGGTTGAAAAATTGAGAAAAAAGGTGATAATCCTCTGAGTTAATTAAGTAATTTGACATTGTGAATTCTTGTTGTACAACAGGGTGTCCTATTTTTTGTCTTTCCTTATCCTATAGGAAGGAAAGTAATGTAATTTTTAGAGGTTTGATAGACG
>NW_007380184.1:14376-29266 GCF_000475195.1 Diaphorina citri | reverse complement strand
CTTCAAAGTGTCTCTCTCAATGTTTTTAAAAATAGTGAATCTGACACATCCACTACCTATACAATTCATAGAAAGTACCTACTTGAATTTGGTTTTGTAGCTTAGAGCCAAAAGTGACATTGGATAAAGATTAGTAGTCAGAATTGAAAAGTGAAAAGAAAAAAGGGTAGGTCAGTACCTACCTATTCTTCTATATCCCAACTTTTCCTTTCCTCAGAAAGAGGGAGGAGAGAGGGAGGAAGAGGGAGGAGAGAGGAAGGTAGAGGTTAAGAAAAGATACCATTTCTCCCACTCCATTTAAGATTTTAAGAAAACAAATTTTCATAATTATCAGGTACAAAACGGGGGAAGAAGAGAGGGGGGGATGAAAAATCTGCTAAATTGATTTACAGCTCTGTGTTGTAGTGAAAAGAAACACAATATTACTTAAACCTTGTACTTCAGTTATTTTATTTTATTTTTTTCTTGTGACACATTAGGTACTCCTTGCAATGCCATCCATTTAGCTTGAAGTGTGAATGCTCAAATAGATGAGAGCTTTAATAAATCCAGGGCTAAAGTTGCTTTTCATTTTCATTCTAGCAGCAGATAGGTGGGTATTAGGATTAGGTACATAAATTCAAATCTACCCTACTTACCTCTTGAAAGGCTGAAGTTTATCCAAATATCACGAAAGATCTTTTCAAACGTAGATCTATAATCTGGACTCATAAACCATTCCCACTAAAAACAAAAACACTAGACTTTTATTAGGATTAGGTACATAAATTCAAATCTACCCTACTTACCTCTTGAAAGGCTGAAGTTTATCCAAATATCACGAAAGATCCTTTCAGACGTAGATCTATAATCTGGACTCATAAACCATTCCCACTAAAATAAAAACACTAGACTTTCCAGTAGATATTAACGTAAGTCGTTTATCTCTTGATCTTTATCTCACGTTATCAGTTTATTATCAGTTAACTTTGAACTTGAACCTGCTACCTGGTGCCTGCTGCTGAAAAATTTGAAATTTGAAAAAATTCCTGCATTTCCTGCACCTTCCAAAGAAATTTGATTTTCCAGTAGATATTAACGTAAGTCGTTTATCTCTTGATCTTTATCTCACGTTATCAGTTTATTATCAGTTAACTTTGAACTTGAACCTTGAACCTGCTGCCTGGTGCCTGCTGCTGAAAAAATTAAAATTTCCTTTATCCTGCACCTTCCAAAGAAATTTGATAAAATACAGTGTTGCCGCTTGTCGTTGAATGTAGGGAAAAATCCCACCAAAATTCCCTCGAGCTTGAAATTTTCCCATGTGTTTCTCCCTTTTCAACAAAATTCCTTCCGTCTGGAAATCTTGAAAAGGGGTTTACACGAATGCACGTTCTCAAGAAGAAAGCGAGCAGCTTTATAAGATTATAGGTACCTACCTAAAAAAAAAAAAATCGATAGAGAAACTCTAACTGCTAAGGTCTTATCCTTATCGTCCCGAAATTGAATAGAGAAGAAAGACAAGATAGGAGAAAGCCAGCCGTTCCGAGAACGAACATTATCCGTTTTGGATAAAATTCGCCCCGGGCGAGAATCGAACCCAAAAAAAAAAAAAAAAAAAAAAAAAAATCGATAGAGAAACTCTAACTGCTAAGGTCTTATCCTTATCGTCCCGAAATTGAATAGAGAAGGAAGACAAGATAGGAGAAAGCCAGCCGTTCCGAGAACGAACATTATCCGTTTTGGATAAAATTCGCGCCGGGCAAGAATCGAACCCGCGGCCTAGTGCTTACAAGGCAGACGCGCTACGAACCAAGCTAATAATATTCCTGCTTTCAGCGACTGGTTCTACCAGCTATCAGTTGATCACTATAATATAGTCTGTCCACTCTTCCATATCAATCGTATTTCGCAAGGAAACCTGGATATTTCGCAAGGGTTGGATCTCGGTGTCACACCTGATATTTCCCATAAGTTAGTCATAATCATAAATTCACAACTCTTGAACTCTATTTAGCAAAGTGTAAGGTGGTGCACTTTTGCGATGTGTATGGTGGTGCGCTAGGGCAAGTTCTAGCGCTTTGTCTTGTTCTTTCTTCTAGGATGACATTGACATTGATGACTTCTTCAGGTGCGTCTAGACTAGAGTTGACCATCGCGATGTCGCGTCAACGTCATGTCGTTTAGAATCTATACAGGGTGTATCACAAAGCTATGTCAAGCCGAAAATGACGAATAGAACAGGTCAACGCCAGTCGAGGTTGTCGATTTTTGCAAACTTTTCAGGAGAGAGTGAAAACTATTCATTGGACTCAAAAAGTCCCTTTACTCCAGTAGTAGGGTACCTACTGCTATTATTGTGATCAAATTCTGAATGAAATTCCATACCTCGGCTGGGATAGAACCCACGGCCTCCTGTTGACCAGGCGAGCGTCTTGACTACTACACCACCGAGGCAGGTAATAGTTAAGTAGGTAACTTTGGACTTCTAACAAATAAATATCTAAGTACACCTAATAAAAATAGTTTGAGTAAGTATATTAGGTGCCTGCCACCTATTTATGTACATATACGTACGTAGGTAATACCTACAGCCGTAAATAAAAGTGCAATTTGTTTCACTTGGTAAACAAAAATTGGCAACCACATTAACGTGCGCTAAAAGCATCTTATAGGCAGTAAAAAATAAAGTTTGGTTCCCCACTATCAATTTAATATCTACTGTTTGTAAGGAAGTCACAAATTACAAGCCGGACAAATTATCAAGGAATTCCACAGCAATTCAAAAGTTCGAAGGAGCTTGCTGCACTTACGATTTCTTCCAGATAAAAGTAGGTAAATGCTGATCTCAAACTAATGTTATCCAAGAAGACCCATAGGCAGGTTAGATAGAGGGAATTGTAACAACGGTGTTCTTATCGTCCCGAAAGCGAATAGATCACGAGAACAGGAGAAAGCCAACTGTTCCGAAAGCAAGCCATGTCTGTTTAGAATAAATCATAAAGTCCGCCCCGGGCGAGAATCAAACCCGCGACCTATCGTTATCTGCATTTGTTTCAGATGTAACATGGATCTAGGGACACGACTTTCATCTTGTGTGGTTTGCTTTTCGTCCAGATTCAAATCAAAACCTTTAGAGGAGAAGATTATCCACACCGGTATGTTCATAAGGTCTAGTTTAGGGATTTCCAAACTCGATGAATTTGGGGGCTGTTGTTGTAGCGGCTTTAGCTATAGACGAAAGGTAATGATAAAATAGAGGAAAGATCTCTTTTATCAGCCATACACCGCAGGGTGATGGCCTCTAGCCATGTTTAATTGGCTCGTCCTGAACCGCAGTCAACCATTGTGAGGACTTGTGCTTGTGCACCTAAATTTTGTGCCTCATTAACTTAATTTCTTATTTTCAGCATGTTTTGTTATCGTTCTACTTCTGTTCCCATTTTTCGCCAAGTCCTACTCTTCCCTATTTGTTGGAGTCACCTATGCAGCCTTTGTACTGCCCACTTTGATTTCTGCCAACCATAGATATCCTCCGACACCACTTAAACACTTGATTACCCCTCTATCGAGTAAGTACTACTATTCAAACATCACTTAAACACTTGATTACCCCTCTATCGAGTAAGTACTACTATTCAAACATCACTTCAACACTTGATTACCCCTCTATATTGAGTAAGTACTACTACTCAAACATCACTTAAATACTTGATTACCCCTCTATTGAGTAAGTAGTACTACTATTCAAACATCACTTAAACACTTACTCCGACACCACTTAAACACTTGATTACCCCTCTATCGAGTAAGTACTACTATTCAAACATCACTTCAACACTTGATTACCCCTTTTTTGAGTAAGTACTACTACTCAAACATCACTTAAATACTTGATTACCCCTCTATTGAGTAAGTAGTACTACTATTCACCAATCCCAAATTGTAAAGCCATTCGAAGGCTTCTCGTTGAAAAGGGGGATGTGTAATTGAATTTTTTGTTTATGTTTATTTGAATTATTAAATTGAATTTTTGCTCATGTTCATTGTACATGCTTTTAAATGTTAAAATGTCTTATAGAAGAGCCAATCCCAAATTGTAAAGCCATTCGAAGGCTTCTCGTTGAAAAGGGGGATGTGTAATTGAATTTTTTGTTTATGTTTATTTGAATTATTAAATTGAATTTTTGCTCATGTTCATTGTACATGCTTTTAAATGTTAAAATGTCTTATAGAAGAGCCAATCCCAAATTGTAAAGCCATTCGAAGGCTTCTCGTTGAAAAGGGGGATGTGTAATTGAATTTTTTGTTTATGTTTATTTGAATTATTAAATTGAATTTTTGCTCATGTTCATTGTACATGCTTTTAAATGTTAAAATGTCTTATAGAAGAGCCAATCCCAAATTGTAAAGCCATTCGAAGGCTTCTCGTTGAAAAGGGGGATGTGTAATTGAATTTTTTGTTTATGTTTATTTGAATTATTAAATTGAATTTTTGCTCATGTTCATTGTACATGCTTTTAAATGTTAAAATGTCTTATAGAAGAGCCAATCCCAAATTGTAAAGCCATTCGAAGGCTTCTCGTTGAAAAGGGGGATGTGTAATTGAATTTTTTGTTTATGTTTATTTGAATTATTAAATTGAATTTTTGCTCATGTTCATTGTACATGCTTTTAAATGTTAAAATGTCTTATAGAAGAGCCAATCCCAAATTGTAAAGCCATTCGAAGGCTTCTCGTTGAAAAGGGGGATGTGTAATTGAATTTTTTGTTTATGTTTATTTGAATTATTAAATTGAATTTTTGCTCATGTTCATTGTACATGCTTTTAAATGTTAAAATGTCTTATAGAAGAGCCAATCCCAAATTGTAAAGCCATTCGAAGGCTTCTCGTTGAAAAGGGGGATGTGTAATTGAATTTTTTGTTTATGTTTATTTGAATTATTAAATTGAATTTTTGCTCATGTTCATTGTACATGCTTTTAAATGTTAAAATGTCTTATAGAAGAGCCAATCCCAAATTGTAAAGCCATTCGAAGGCTTCTCGTTGAAAAGGGGGATGTGTAATTGAATTTTTTGTTTATGTTTATTTGAATTATTAAATTGAATTTTTGCTCATGTTCATTGTACATGCTTTTAAATGTTAAAATGTCTTATAGAAGAGCCAATCCCAAATTGTAAAGCCATTCGAAGGCTTCTCGTTGAAAAGGGGGATGTGTAATTGAATTTTTTGTTTATGTTTATTTGAATTATTAAATTGAATTTTTGCTCATGTTCATTGTACATGCTTTTAAATGTTAAAATGTCTTATAGAAGAGCCAATCCCAAATTGTAAAGCCATTCGAAGGCTTCTCGTTGAAAAGGGGGATGTGTAATTGAATTTTTTGTTTATGTTTATTTGAATTATTAAATTGAATTTTTGCTCATGTTCATTGTACATGCTTTTAAATGTTAAAATGTCTTATAGAAGAGCCAATCCCAAATTGTAAAGCCATTCGAAGGCTTCTCGTTGAAAAGGGGGATGTGTAATTGAATTTTTTGTTTATGTTTATTTGAATTATTAAATTGAATTTTTGCTCATGTTCATTGTACATGCTTTTAAATGTTAAAATGTCTTATAGAAGAGCCAATCCCAAATTGTAAAGCCATTCGAAGGCTTCTCGTTGAAAAGGGGGATGTGTAATTGAATTTTTTGTTTATGTTTATTTGAATTATTAAATTGAATTTTTGCTCATGTTCATTGTACATGCTTTTAAATGTTAAAATGTCTTATAGAAGAGCCAATCCCAAATTGTAAAGCCATTCGAAGGCTTCTCGTTGAAAAGGGGGATGTGTAATTGAATTTTTTGTTTATGTTTATTTGAATTATTAAATTGAATTTTTGCTCATGTTCATTGTACATGCTTTTAAATGTTAAAATGTCTTATAGAAGAGCCAATCCCAAATTGTAAAGCCATTCGAAGGCTTCTCGTTGAAAAGGGGGATGTGTAATTGAATTTTTTGTTTATGTTTATTTGAATTATTAAATTGAATTTTTGCTCATGTTCATTGTACATGCTTTTAAATGTTAAAATGTCTTATAGAAGAGCCAATCCCAAATTGTAAAGCCATTCGAAGGCTTCTCGTTGAAAAGGGGGATGTGTAATTGAATTTTTTGTTTATGTTTATTTGAATTATTAAATTGAATTTTTGCTCATGTTCATTGTACATGCTTTTAAATGTTAAAATGTCTTATAGAAGAGCCAATCCCAAATTGTAAAGCCATTCGAAGGCTTCTCGTTGAAAAGGGGGATGTGTAATTGAATTTTTTGTTTATGTTTATTTGAATTATTAAATTGAATTTTTGCTCATGTTCATTGTACATGCTTTTAAATGTTAAAATGTCTTATAGAAGAGCCAATCCCAAATTGTAAAGCCATTCGAAGGCTTCTCGTTGAAAAGGGGGATGTGTAATTGAATTTTTTGTTTATGTTTATTTGAATTATTAAATTGAATTTTTGCTCATGTTCATTGTACATGCTTTTAAATGTTAAAATGTCTTATAGAAGAGCCAATCCCAAATTGTAAAGCCATTCGAAGGCTTCTCGTTGAAAAGGGGGATGTGTAATTGAATTTTTTGTTTATGTTTATTTGAATTATTAAATTGAATTTTTGCTCATGTTCATTGTACATGCTTTTAAATGTTAAAATGTCTTATAGAAGAGCCAATCCCAAATTGTAAAGCCATTCGAAGGCTTCTCGTTGAAAAGGGGGATGTGTAATTGAATTTTTTGTTTATGTTTATTTGAATTATTAAATTGAATTTTTGCTCATGTTCATTGTACATGCTTTTAAATGTTAAAATGTCTTATAGAAGAGCCAATCCCAAATTGTAAAGCCATTCGAAGGCTTCTCGTTGAAAAGGGGGATGTGTAATTGAATTTTTTGTTTATGTTTATTTGAATTATTAAATTGAATTTTTGCTCATGTTCATTGTACATGCTTTTAAATGTTAAAATGTCTTATAGAAGAGCCAATCCCAAATTGTAAAGCCATTCGAAGGCTTCTCGTTGAAAAGGGGGATGTGTAATTGAATTTTTTGTTTATGTTTATTTGAATTATTAAATTGAATTTTTGCTCATGTTCATTGTACATGCTTTTAAATGTTAAAATGTCTTATAGAAGAGCCAATCCCAAATTGTAAAGCCATTCGAAGGCTTCTCGTTGAAAAGGGGGATGTGTAATTGAATTTTTTGTTTATGTTTATTTGAATTATTAAATTGAATTTTTGCTCATGTTCATTGTACATGCTTTTAAATGTTAAAATGTCTTATAGAAGAGCCAATCCCAAATTGTAAAGCCATTCGAAGGCTTCTCGTTGAAAAGGGGGATGTGTAATTGAATTTTTTGTTTATGTTTATTTGAATTATTAAATTGAATTTTTGCTCATGTTCATTGTACATGCTTTTAAATGTTAAAATGTCTTATAGAAGAGCCAATCCCAAATTGTAAAGCCATTCGAAGGCTTCTCGTTGAAAAGGGGGATGTGTAATTGAATTTTTTGTTTATGTTTATTTGAATTATTAAATTGAATTTTTGCTCATGTTCATTGTACATGCTTTTAAATGTTAAAATGTCTTATAGAAGAGCCAATCCCAAATTGTAAAGCCATTCGAAGGCTTCTCGTTGAAAAGGGGGATGTGTAATTGAATTTTTTGTTTATGTTTATTTGAATTATTAAATTGAATTTTTGCTCATGTTCATTGTACATGCTTTTAAATGTTAAAATGTCTTATAGAAGAGCCAATCCCAAATTGTAAAGCCATTCGAAGGCTTCTCGTTGAAAAGGGGGATGTGTAATTGAATTTTTTGTTTATGTTTATTTGAATTATTAAATTGAATTTTTGCTCATGTTCATTGTACATGCTTTTAAATGTTAAAATGTCTTATAGAAGAGCCAATCCCAAATTGTAAAGCCATTCGAAGGCTTCTCGTTGAAAAGGGGGATGTGTAATTGAATTTTTTGTTTATGTTTATTTGAATTATTAAATTGAATTTTTGCTCATGTTCATTGTACATGCTTTTAAATGTTAAAATGTCTTATAGAAGAGCCAATCCCAAATTGTAAAGCCATTCGAAGGCTTCTCGTTGAAAAGGGGGATGTGTAATTGAATTTTTTGTTTATGTTTATTTGAATTATTAAATTGAATTTTTGCTCATGTTCATTGTACATGCTTTTAAATGTTAAAATGTCTTATAGAAGAGCCAATCCCAAATTGTAAAGCCATTCGAAGGCTTCTCGTTGAAAAGGGGGATGTGTAATTGAATTTTTTGTTTATGTTTATTTGAATTATTAAATTGAATTTTTGCTCATGTTCATTGTACATGCTTTTAAATGTTAAAATGTCTTATAGAAGAGCCAATCCCAAATTGTAAAGCCATTCGAAGGCTTCTCGTTGAAAAGGGGGATGTGTAATTGAATTTTTTGTTTATGTTTATTTGAATTATTAAATTGAATTTTTGCTCATGTTCATTGTACATGCTTTTAAATGTTAAAATGTCTTATAGAAGAGCCAATCCCAAATTGTAAAGCCATTCGAAGGCTTCTCGTTGAAAAGGGGGATGTGTAATTGAATTTTTTGTTTATGTTTATTTGAATTATTAAATTGAATTTTTGCTCATGTTCATTGTACATGCTTTTAAATGTTAAAATGTCTTATAGAAGAGCCAATCCCAAATTGTAAAGCCATTCGAAGGCTTCTCGTTGAAAAGGGGGATGTGTAATTGAATTTTTTGTTTATGTTTATTTGAATTATTAAATTGAATTTTTGCTCATGTTCATTGTACATGCTTTTAAATGTTAAAATGTCTTATAGAAGAGCCAATCCCAAATTGTAAAGCCATTCGAAGGCTTCTCGTTGAAAAGGGGGATGTGTAATTGAATTTTTTGTTTATGTTTATTTGAATTATTAAATTGAATTTTTGCTCATGTTCATTGTACATGCTTTTAAATGTTAAAATGTCTTATAGAAGAGCCAATCCCAAATTGTAAAGCCATTCGAAGGCTTCTCGTTGAAAAGGGGGATGTGTAATTGAATTTTTTGTTTATGTTTATTTGAATTATTAAATTGAATTTTTGCTCATGTTCATTGTACATGCTTTTAAATGTTAAAATGTCTTATAGAAGAGCCAATCCCAAATTGTAAAGCCATTCGAAGGCTTCTCGTTGAAAAGGGGGATGTGTAATTGAATTTTTTGTTTATGTTTATTTGAATTATTAAATTGAATTTTTGCTCATGTTCATTGTACATGCTTTTAAATGTTAAAATGTCTTATAGAAGAGCCAATCCCAAATTGTAAAGCCATTCGAAGGCTTCTCGTTGAAAAGGGGGATGTGTAATTGAATTTTTTGTTTATGTTTATTTGAATTATTAAATTGAATTTTTGCTCATGTTCATTGTACATGCTTTTAAATGTTAAAATGTCTTATAGAAGAGCCAATCCCAAATTGTAAAGCCATTCGAAGGCTTCTCGTTGAAAAGGGGGATGTGTAATTGAATTTTTTGTTTATGTTTATTTGAATTATTAAATTGAATTTTTGCTCATGTTCATTGTACATGCTTTTAAATGTTAAAATGTCTTATAGAAGAGCCAATCCCAAATTGTAAAGCCATTCGAAGGCTTCTCGTTGAAAAGGGGGATGTGTAATTGAATTTTTTGTTTATGTTTATTTGAATTATTAAATTGAATTTTTGCTCATGTTCATTGTACATGCTTTTAAATGTTAAAATGTCTTATAGAAGAGCCAATCCCAAATTGTAAAGCCATTCGAAGGCTTCTCGTTGAAAAGGGGGATGTGTAATTGAATTTTTTGTTTATGTTTATTTGAATTATTAAATTGAATTTTTGCTCATGTTCATTGTACATGCTTTTAAATGTTAAAATGTCTTATAGAAGAGCCAATCCCAAATTGTAAAGCCATTCGAAGGCTTCTCGTTGAAAAGGGGGATGTGTAATTGAATTTTTTGTTTATGTTTATTTGAATTATTAAATTGAATTTTTGCTCATGTTCATTGTACATGCTTTTAAATGTTAAAATGTCTTATAGAAGAGCCAATCCCAAATTGTAAAGCCATTCGAAGGCTTCTCGTTGAAAAGGGGGATGTGTAATTGAATTTTTTGTTTATGTTTATTTGAATTATTAAATTGAATTTTTGCTCATGTTCATTGTACATGCTTTTAAATGTTAAAATGTCTTATAGAAGAGCCAATCCCAAATTGTAAAGCCATTCGAAGGCTTCTCGTTGAAAAGGGGGATGTGTAATTGAATTTTTTGTTTATGTTTATTTGAATTATTAAATTGAATTTTTGCTCATGTTCATTGTACATGCTTTTAAATGTTAAAATGTCTTATAGAAGAGCCAATCCCAAATTGTAAAGCCATTCGAAGGCTTCTCGTTGAAAAGGGGGATGTGTAATTGAATTTTTTGTTTATGTTTATTTGAATTATTAAATTGAATTTTTGCTCATGTTCATTGTACATGCTTTTAAATGTTAAAATGTCTTATAGAAGAGCCAATCCCAAATTGTAAAGCCATTCGAAGGCTTCTCGTTGAAAAGGGGGATGTTGTATTGGCAACACTGTTTTATGTTGACAACATTGTGAGGTTGGGTTTGAAATGTCTAAATTTGTACACGCTAGCTGAAGCTACTGAAAGTTAAAAATAAATGTCTCAAATGTCTTGAAGTTAAGTGTTAAATTTTATCCGTGTTTTCCTTTGCAATCCTTCATGATAGGACATCGAATACGACATGGCGACGAGAACGGGATCTAACGCTTGCCCAGCACTGTGTTTTACGAGATTTACGTCAAAGGAAATAGCGGACAACGAACGTAGGTTTCAGCTATACATCAGCGCAAACGAGCTGGATGGGAAACCTGAGGCGACCAAAGTTGCCCACCTGCGGCTTTCACTTGAAGACAAGGTGAATGACCTTATCGACAGCTTCAACCTGGAACAAGTAACGGTAAGAAGCATCTTCGAAAAGCTCAAGCAGGAATTGACACCAAAAGCAAACGTGAGTCACGAGAAATACAAGTTCTTTGGCCGAAGCCAACAAGAAGGTGAATCGTTCAACGATTTTTATATAGACCTTTTGAACATCTCTAAACATTGTGAATTTGGTGATCAGCAAGAATCAAACCTAAAAGCCCGCATAGTATATGGTGTCAAATGCACGGCGTTGCAAGAAAGGTTAATGAGAAATCCAGATCTGTCTCTAAAAGATGTGGTCAACTACTGTAGGTCGACCGAAGATGCTAAGAACAAAAGCGAGGAAATCAATGGCCATCACAATCACAATGAGATTCAACAGTTAAGTTCCAAATTCAAACCTAAGCTTGGTAGAAAAATTCACCATGGATCAAACTTTCACCGAGAATCAAACTTTCAGAAAGGATCAAACTTCCAAAAACCTATTGAACAGCAACCTTATCACTGCAAAAAGTGTAGCACTGTCCATAGCCGAGCTCAATGCCCTGCTTTTGGTAAAACTTGTCGTAAGTGCAATGGACTTCACCACTTTGCTTCCGTATGTCGAAGGAAAAACTTCCCGAGAAGAAATGTCCATGCTCTGGAAGAAAATTCTGATGACTGTTTTCGAATTGTGGATGCCATATCAGTTGACACATTGAGTAAGCAACAGTGGTACCAAACTTTTGAATTCAATGGAACCAAAGTTTCATTTAAATTGGACACTGGAGCAGATGTAAGTGTATTGCCTGTATCAGTTCTAAACTCAATAGATCCACATTGGTCATCCAGGATAAAGAAGAATAACACAGTGTGTGAAGCATTTGGAGGTTTTCCGTTGAAGATCATTGGAGCCATCAAACTGAAGTTTGTGTCCAAAACTGCCTCATGTCAAGTTGAAGTGTTGGTGATGCCTGATAGCAAGGGTATTATTCCAATATTAGGTCGTGAAGCCTGTGAAAACTTAGGTCTTGTGCATCGAGTGTTGAGAGTAAACTCAACTGTGGATGGGGTGAACACATCTGGTACATGTGATTCTGGTGAGTCGAACACAAAAGCAATGTTTCCTTTAGAAAGGTATGAAAAAGTTTTTGTTGGTTTAGGAAAATTTCCACAAAAATATAAAATTAGAACAAATGACAAGGTCATGCCAACGGTGAAACCACCTAGGCGTGTTGCATTTGCACTACTTGAAAAGCTGAAGCTTACATTGAAAAACATGACTGAAAAAGAAGTCATAGAGCCTGTAGATCAACCAAAATCATGGTGTAGCAACCTAGTGATTATTGAGAAAAAATCAGGTGATCTTAGGTTATGCCTTGATCCTGCTGATCTAAATCAGTGTGTTGAAAGGGAGTATTACCAAATTCCCACACTTGAGGAAATAAAAACTCAACTCTCAGGAAAAAAGTGGTTCAGTGTTCTGGACTTAAGAGAGGGTTTCCATCAAATTTCTCTAGATGATGACTCGAAGGACCTATGTTGTTTCTCAACTCCTTTTGGTTATCATAGATTTCTCCGCCTCCCATTTGGATTAAATTCAGCACCAGAGGTATTTATGAAATTTAATGTAGAGTGTTTCAAAGGTATCAAAAACCTGATCATTTACTTCGATGATTTCCTTATAGCCACAGAGGATCTTGACAGTCATAAGAAAACTTTGCACGAGGTGTTTCAAAGAGCTTTGGAATTGAACATAAAGTTCAACAAAGAAAAAATGCAACTCATGAAAACAGAGTTCAAATACCTAGGCCATATCTTTAGTGAAAAAGGTTGTCAACTGGACAAAGATAGGGTAGAGGCTGTAAAAAATTTGAAAGTTCCTAAAAATGTCAAGGAATTGCAATCCCTCTTGGGAATGTATAATTACATGAGAGAGTTCATACCAAAAATAGCAGATCTTACTGCACCTCTCAGGGTACTTCTAAAAAAGAATGTTGAATGGCATTGGACAAATGCTCAACAAAAAGCCTTTGAAAATCTGAAAGAAATTGTCTCTAATCCACCAGTTTTGAAAAATTTTGACCCTAATCAAGATGTTATAATCCAAACAGATACACTGAGAAAAATTTGCCCTTGGAACAAGGTTGATTTGACTTTAATTCAAAGGAATTTGACTTTCCTCCTGCACCTAGGTCTTCCACCCTTGCTACCAAAGGATTCGAAAACTTAAATATAATTTTTCATCATCAACATCTAAAACCCTAGAAGTCAAGGGTTTGCTACAATGAGGAAGTAGGAGTTTACAACTTTGATGCTAAAGGAAGAAACCTAAAAGGAATTCCAAAAACCGATATCTTTAAGGTTGCACTTCCTTTACCGCCCATCTTGAGAACTTTAAAGATCAGCTATTATGAACTTATTGGAAAAGTTTTACTCCTTTGGATTGTAGGTTCCTTACTGCAATCTAAAGTATTGGAACAGTGTCTCCAACGTTCCAATGTCTTTGAATCTCAGTTTCAAAGGTAATAGTTTGAGGTAATACACCATTTCGAACAAATGAAGTAATCCTTTACTGCAATGACACATTCCTTTGATATCTTTGGTTTCTTGCTTAGAACCAAAGTTTCAATGAATATTTATCAAGGTATCAATTCCTTAATATCTAGGTTCTTAATAGCTTATATCTAGGTTTGTAAACCTTGTCGTTAAGGTATCAATTCCTTAAAATCTAGGTTCGTAATAGCTTGTATCTAGGTATTGTAAACCTTGTCATTAAGGTATCAATTCCTTAATATCTAGGTTTTTAAAAGCTTGTATCCAGGTATTGTAAACCTTATCATTAAGGTATCAATTCTGTAATTGCCCTGAAACCTAGCTGTAATTTGAAAGAAAATGTATACAATGCAAATATTTATAAAGAATAAAATAAGTGGTACATTTTTTTATTTGGATTATCTACAATCAGAATATTCTTATTAACTAAAAAAGAAAGAGTCATAATTGCGGACTAATAATGTCACTAGATTATACAGGGTGTCCACCAATGTATGACCCACTCAAATTGCTCCAAATCCGTTGGAGTTTTCGAAAAATAAATAAAAAAAAACGTATCTCTTTAATTTTTGCAAAGAACTTTTTGGCAATATTGAAATTCGCAAAACAGTTCGCGAAAACCGCGAACTTGATACCACCTTTTGAATTTCAAATGAGAACCCCAAATTTGTATTTCATATTATTATTCTACGTAAAATTTCATGTACAATCGACTATTCATTCATTTTTTGCGATTCGCGGTTTCGCGAATTCCGCGAAATATCACGAACATCAAAAACTAACTGAAATGTACCTGTGTAACATATCATTTCACAATGTTTTTCCTTCATAAATCATGTGGTAATATCAGATTTAGGATTGAGACCATTTTTCGCGAATTTGCGAAAATTTGCAAAGATCGCGCGCGAATCGACAAAGTGATTGAAATGTACCGTGTGACACATCATCATTTCACAATGTTTTTCCCTCATAAATCACAAGGTAACATAAGATTGCGGATTGAGGTCATTTTTCGCGAATTCGCGAAATTTCAATCGGTTTGGCAATTCGCGAACTTAGCAAATTTCGCGAATTCGCAAAAAATGACCTCAATTATGTTACCTCTCAATTTATGAGAGAAAAACATTGTGAAATGATGATGTGTCACACGGTACATTTCAATCACTTTGTCGATTCGCGATCTTTGCAAATTTTTGCAAATTCGCGAAAAATGGTCTCAATCCTAAATCTGATATTACCACATGATTTATGAAGGAAAAACATTGTGAAATGATATGTTACACAGGTACATTTCAGTTAGTTTTTGATGTTCGTGATATTTCGCGGAATTCGCGAAACCGCGAATCGCAAAAAATGAATGAATAGTCGATTGTACATGAAATTTTACGTAGAATAATAATATG
>NW_007380184.1:8776-9164 GCF_000475195.1 Diaphorina citri | reverse complement strand
GTTGATTGTTTGAGAGTAATCAATCACCATTCTAGGTTTGCGTTTTCCATCCCTGACGACAAAAGCTTGAGCACGCCATGGTGAGTTGCTAGGTTCAATGATGCCGTCTTCAAGCATTCGCTCCACTTCAGAATGAATGAATTGTGCGTCCTCATTTGACTGCTTCCTACTTTTCGTAATTGTAGGTGAACAATTATCTGAGAGATTAGCGAAAAGTGATACAGGTTCAACTCGAGCGACAGCCAAATTACAGATTTTGAGTGGGGGACGTGATCCATTGAAGTCAATTTCAAGAGCGGAATGACTGCGAAGTACGTCATGTCCAATTATGACGTCGGAGCAGAGATTGGCCATGATGAGAAGAGTGACATTCTTGTAGGAGTTATCA
>NW_007380184.1:0-2742 GCF_000475195.1 Diaphorina citri | reverse complement strand
GGATCAGAAACGATCTCCTCGACAACACTACTCTCACCTTGGACGAAGCATCACAAGCCCCAGAGCATTGGAACTAGCAGAACAACAAGCGGCAAGTTATGGTCAAATCCTGTGGACCCTGACCATGACTGCGTCAAACAATGAAGATCCTAAACCGACCGCTACTGTGAGACCTCCCTACGTCCAGACCATCTACACTCTGTGGTAACGCATGGCATCCGCGATCTTCGTGCCCCGCAAAAGACGCTCATGTACTACGTGCTCTAGGAACTAGCAGAACAACAAGCGGCAAGTTATGTCAAACCCTGTGTACCTGACATGACTGCCGCTCAACATGAAGATCCAACCGACGCTACTGTGGCCTCTACGTCCAAGACATGCTACTTCTGTGGTAACGCATGGCATCCGCGATCTTCGTGCCCCGCAAAAGACGCTCAATGTACTACGTGCTCTAAAACTGGCCATTACAGCAGAGTTTGGCAGTCAAAGTCATTTCTGACTAAGAACCAGTTTTCCCGACGTCCGAAAACTTCTGCATCTACGGCCACCTCTGCGTCTGTGACTGCCGCGGCACCCTCCAGTCTACAAAAGTCTACGATTAACATTACTGTCAACAATGTACCACTCAAAGCTTTGGTTGACACAGGATCATCATTGAGTTTCATTAATCAAGCTCTATTAGAGTCTGGAGGAACTTCTTCTACTATCTCTGGTTCTCCAGGTTGATTTTCAAGTTCACCAATATCAGCAGGCTGTTGCAGAGTTGGATCAAGTTGTTGTAGGGTTGGTTGAATTTCAGTAGAACCAGGGGGAGCAAGGTGCCGTGTAGAGACAGTAGTTTCTCGTCCATCGGGTAATCGAACATGAGCATATTCATCATTTGCTTCCAATAGTTCTACTTCTTCAACAAGAGGGTCATATTTGGATTTCCGGTTCATGTTTTTCATCAACACAGGTCCTGCTTTTGTCAACCACGTAGGTAGAGAAGTTCCATTGCATGAGCGTCGTGGGTGATTGAACATTCGTTCATGTGGAGTGGCGTTTGTAGCAGTGCAAAGGAGTGATCTGATGGAGTGTAAGGCAATATCGAGTATGTCTTCCCAATACTCTGTCCTCATGTGTCTTGATCTGAGCGCTAGCATGACAGTCTTCCAGATGATGCCATTATAACGCTCGCATTGACCGTTGCCTCGAGGATTGTAAGGAGTTGTGCGACTTGTAGCGACGCCTTGGGATGAGAGGAATGATTTGAGCTCAGCAGACATGAAGGCAGCACCTCTATCAGAGTGGATATAACCAGGAGTGCCGAATAGCAGGAACAAGTGAGACAGATGTTTGATGACAGTGTTGGTCGAAACATCTGAACATGGAAAAGCGAAAGGGAATCTTGAATATTCGTCAATGATGGTTAGTATGTATCGGTTCTTCGTCTTCGATGGTAATGGTCCTTTGAAGTCAACACTGAGTCGTTCGAACGGATAAGTAGCTTTGATCAGATGGCCTTGGTGACTGTAGTATTGCGGTTTCAATTCCGCGCAAACAGGGCAGGCATTGATCACTTTCCTGATGTCTTCCACAGAGAATGGCAGGTTTTTTGCTCGGACCCAGTGTGTCATTCTTGTTATGCCGGGGTGACATAAATTGTTATGCAAGGTCGCAAGGTCAGGTCGAGAGTTGATAGATGCACTTATACGTGATAGTGCATCAGCAGGGGCGTTCTCAGCACCAGGTCGATACACAATGTCAAAGTTGAAGCAGGAGAGTTCTAGTCGCCATCTCATGATCTTCTCATTTTTGATCTTGCTTTTATGTTTTTGATCGAACATAAAAGACACGGAGCGTTGATCAGTGATGATTTGGAATGGTCTACTAATGAGATAGTGACGCCAGTACTTCAAACTTTCAAGAATCGCGTAAGCTTCTTTTTCAATGGAAGCATGTTGTAGTTCGGACTTATTCAGAGTTCTTGAGAAGAAAGCTATTGGGCGTCCTTGTTGACTCAGAGTGGCAGCAATAGCATAATGAGACGCGTCAGTTTCTACAGTGAACGGAACGTTGTCTTGAATAGCAGCTGTAGACGCTTTGGCAATGTCGTTCTTGAGAGTATTGAACGCTTGGATCTCTTCATCTTGGAGAGGAAATTTGCTTTTCAGAAGTGGACGTACTTTTTCTGAAAAACTTGGTACCCATTTGCTGTAGTACGAGAACATTCCTAGAGCACGTTGTAGAGAAGCAGTATCTTTAGGAATTGGTAGTTCAACAAGTGGTTTCAAACGTTCAGGGTCAGGTTTGATATTTTTGTTCGATATCGTATAGCCAAGTAAACTAACAGTAGTGACAGAGAACTTGCATTTGTCTTTGTTCAGCGTCAGGTTGTACTTTCGGCAGCAGCAAGGAATCGCTTGAGATTCCTGTCATGTTCCTGTTGATCTTTTCCGCATACGGTGACGTCATCAAGGTAGGGATAGGTACCAGTAAGCTTCTCGTCTTCAACGATGCGGTCAATAGTTCTCTGGAAACTCGCTACACCATTAGTGACGCCAAATGGAACGCGAAGGAAATGATACAATTTGCCGGACGCTTCAAAAGCTGTGTACTGTTTCTCAGAGTCCATGATTGGTACTTGGTGGTACGCGCTTTTGAGATCGATCACACTGAATACTTGATTTTCTGACACTTTGGCTATAATGTCTTCAATCCTAGGGAGCGGGTAGGCATCCAGTAGAGTGAACTTGTTGATTG
>NW_007380183.1:5064-29303 GCF_000475195.1 Diaphorina citri | reverse complement strand
GTCATTTTCACCAATCACCCATGTCTCTGAACCATATAGGGCAATGCTCCAAACTAAGGTTTTTATCAGTTGTTTTCTCAAGTCTGTGTTGATGTTTTTTGAGCAGAATAAGGTCTTCTTCTTGTTAAAGAGTACGAAAGAAGATTGTAAACTTATCTACTTCAAAATAATACTCCTGATGTTTTTTTCTTTACAGGTCCAAGAAACAAAGGTACCTATAACTTCACAGCTTCACACCTATAACTTCACAAATGGTCACACTTATATGGGGAGAATCTTTCCAAGGAACCCTTCCTTGGTCCTATGCTTTAGTACCTATCAGATATGTGTGGTTGGGTGGAAGAGCTCCTTCAGGAGAACCGCCCTTGAAATTAAACTACTTTTTTAAAGTCATATTATTACAGAAAATGCAGCAAGTTTGTGGATGACTGAGGAAAATTCAGAGATAAAAGCGACATTAGACATTGCACACGAAAGAAATAAATTAGTTGAGGGTTCAAAGTTCATGGCTTTCCATCTCCTTCATAGACAGCCAGAGGGGGCAGAGGAATATGCAACCCAAGTCCAAACAAAAACTAGTACAGTCATTCAAAATGACATTTCCGCTAACATGGAGCCAAAAAAGAACTAAAACATTGCAAATGTGTAGTAAGCACCCATGTGTAGATTTAATATTTATGCATTCCAGTTAACTTTTACGAGCGCGGAATCGCGTTGCATATGTGATACACGCGTAAATGTATATATTAGGGCCTATAGTATAAGCGATCTCACTCTCCTTATATTCCCTTCATCCCCCCTTTAAATGTAGGTATGTATAGGTGATTTCACCCTACTATTATGTATATAGGTGATCTTCCCCCCTCCTTTTTCTCCCTTTCCCCTCCCTTTCAACGTACGTATACCTTAGGTTAGGCGATCCTACCGTACTATTATGTATAGGTGATCTCCCCCTCTTTCCCTTCCCTTCTTCCCTCCCTTTCCATTCCTTTCTCCCTCCCTTTCCATTCCTTTCTCCCTCCCTTTCCCATCCCTTCCTATTCCTTTCTGCCTCCCTTTCCCATCCCTCCCTATCCCTTCCCATTCTTTTCTGCTTCCCTTTCCCATCCCTCCCTATCCCTTCCCATTCTTTTCTGCTTCCCTTTCCCATCCCTCCCTATCCCTTCCCATTCTTTTCTGCTTCCCTTTCCCATCCCTCCCTATCCCTTCCCATTCTTTTCTGCTTCCCTTTCCCATCCCTCCCTATCCCTTCCCATTCTTTTCTGCTTCCCTTTCCCATCCCTCCCTATCCCTTCCCATTCTTTTCTGCTTCCCTTTCCCATCCCTCCCTATCCCTTCCCATTCTTTTCTGCTTCCCTTTCCCATCCCTCCCTATCCCTTCCCATTCCTTTCTGCTTCCCTTTCCCATCCCTCCCTATCCCTTTCCATTCCTTTCTGCCTCCCTTTCCCATTCCTTTCCAAGGGAGGCACCTTTCTAATCTCTCCCTACCCCGTACTGTATGGGCACAAGGGAGGACTGCGACCCTCCTCTTTTTCTTCCCATTCTCCTTTTACCCTCCCCTTTCCAATCTCTTCCTGTCCCATACTGTATTAACACAAGAATGGGTCCTTTGTCCCCGCTCCCCGCAGTATACTATCTGTTGAGTTGTTTATGGGTAAACGCCAAACGGCTATAAAAAGGTGGGCTGAAAATTTACGGATACCTTGCGTATGTATCGCCCTTGAAAGAATCTGTTAACAATAGGTAATAGTAGAGCTTACTAGTATGGACCTGCCTCCTGATCACATTTGGCTATAAATTGAAATTCAAAATATGTCCTATTTGCTGGTGGATATATCTCATTAATCATGAGATGTGTCCACCAGCAAACTCAATTTGAAATTTATTTAACCCATATGAAAAATATGTAGAAATGTCAAATAAAAATTACAAAATTACTACTGGTGTACACTGGAAGTAAACGTAAGCACTGTTGTTATTCGGTGTACATTAACCTTCAACTACAGTAGTAAGCATAAGCACTGATATTATTTTTTTCCTCCCCCGCGAGACTTTGCTTATTAAGCACGTTGACACAGCGAAGGTTTTTAACCTCAGAATTCCTCCGCTTCTCCTCCAACTAATCCTCCTCCTCCTGCTTTTTCTCCTCCTCCTGCTTTTCCTCCTCATCCTGCTCTTCCTTCTCCTCCTCCCTGATGAAAGCAGAGTGAGATGTATCTTTAGATTTCCAGATCCTATACCTTGTCATTAGGCACGTAGAAGCGCTGAGAGTGATGGAGAGAAAGTGAAAAAAAGGGAAAGGAAAGGGAAGGGAAGAGACAAGGAGAGAAATACAGTGGGGAAATGTGGGGGAGAAGGATAAGCGAAAGGGAAAAGAAAACAAAAGTACATACGGGAATCCGAGGCACATTGAATGATAGGAGGGAATATCCCAAGATGGATGACAGAAATCAGACTAAGCAAAAATCAACAGCAGCCAACCAAGCGCTGACGATATATCACGTTTTCACTACAGCACCAATTCCCAGTGGATCACTGAAGTTAAGATACGTTGCGCGTGGTTAGTCTACGGATGGGTGACCATCTGAGCTATCTCATGCTGCTGGCTTTTCCCGGAATGCACCCTTTTCTACCTGAGAAAATGTCAGTGGGTACGTTACCTAACCCTTGTTTCACAAAATCTTTCAGATAGAAACAAGAATCAAGGTTAGCACTGCCACAGAAAGGAATTTCTGTCTCCTTTCGAAACTCTGCCAGCCTCTTCTTTGCATCCAATGTTCTGCAGTGCGAAAAAGAGAAATAAATACAGAGGAGAAAAAACATGAGAAAAATCGTCAGAAAAAAAACTTGAGGGACAAATCCTTCTTGTTTGGAAAATTCTGTATGGATTTTCCCCGAGAAAGAAATGTATAATATTGCATTATTCATAAACATTTCCCTGCAGATCCCTGGATTGACAATGCTGAGAAAGCTCGTATGTAAATACTCGTGGACGAGTGTGGTCGCATTGTCTGTGCGGTACGATGTGTTATTGAAACGTGGGATACTCGGCTGCTTGTATGAAAATGATTTAAAAATCTTGGAATATCTTCTTCTGTACATGTTTACTGAAAGAAAATGATACCTATCCTTGTCCTTGTATCCTTCGAGAAGGATTTATGCTTCGCCCCAATGACCCAAACTTGTTGAGAGAGTGGGGAATTCAAATTTTGAAAAACTGGGACAGGAATGACAGGATCCTCAGATATTTTGGGAAATTTGATGGTCTCCTTTAATCTCAATATACAAAGTCCAACATGTTTGTGTTTACTTGAAGTTTGAACATGGGAAACAAGTTTAGATATAAGGAGTTCACTGGAAATGTGCAATTTTAATTTTCTGTGTTTATTTTAGATGGAAATCTCACAACAGGATCTGATTCTGAAGTGATACCACCATGAAGTAGTATTACTTAGTGCGAATAAGTTGAGACTTGTGATATCTCTCATTAGAAAACCTCATTGAATTTCTCAACGTAGTATATTAATAGTACTGCTACGAACTAACAAGTATTACTGTCAAGTACTTAATAGATCTATTATACTGCTAGCAAGTAGGTATTACTATTAAGTTCTTAATAGGTCTGCTACTATTTGCAATCTAATCATTACTAGAAAATCTAGAAATCCCATGCCAAATTGCCAGTCAGGCGATTGATTGGTCAGATGTGGTTAATCACTTATTGAACTAAGCGGTGATTTGAAGGCATTTACGTCCTTATTAAAGTAGTAACACTTTAATCACTCCTTAGAGCTAGAGCCTTAAACGTTTTTAACTGAGTAGAAAAGTGACTCAAGCCGCAAACTTTTGATAGATATCATTGATATAAGAGAGTGACATCGATCAGTTGGTAGATATTCCTTTAAATTTTGCAGATCGCATAACTCCCATCCTTTCCTATCCTATGGCGCTATCATCCACGCCACTTCTGATGACTTTTGATACAGAATTTTCTCATCTGGTATTCTGGACCAATAGTGTCGTCTATCCCTTTTTCATTCTCTGGGATACCGTACTCAATTATGACTAGGAATATCCTGGAGTTTTCTCATTAAAAATACCTTTCAAACTCAAACAGATGAAGTCACGAACACTTTGATGACTTTGACAGGCATCATAGTAACAAAGGGAGTGAAAAACAATCTCTGTAAATTGAAAGCTGCTCTATAAATAAGCCTTTGTTTTGAGTTTGAGGATTGAAAAAGCAAAAAGACACGTTGTTCAAAGGTTTACATCGGCATCCATCTCTCCTTGTAAAAAGACTTTTTTAACATTCCAAGCGGAAAAATTTCACCCTTTGGAATTTTTGCATTTTCATCTTCCCTTTTCTCTGTGAACTTTGTCTCATCTCTTCTAATTCTGCTTCACTTTCTCATCCACCTCCTTTTCCTCTTCGTTGTCCTCCACCTGCTCCACCTGCTCTGCCTCTTCCTCCTCTTCTTCTTCTTCCTTCTCCTCCTCCTTTCTTCTTCTATCTCCTCTTCTTCGTTCTCTTCCTTTCTTCTTCCACCTTCTCTCTTCTCTGATTCGTTATCAATTCTGCCCTCATCTCTTCCGCCCGCTTGGTGCATCATTTTTTCCCCAAATTAAAAAAAAAACCTTTGTCTCTCCTCCGTTGTCTTTGACTTGAAAGATGTGCTTGATGCCTTTGTTCCTTTGTTCTTTGCTTGGGAGACGGCAGAGAAAAGTCATTGTGTCATTTTTTCTTCTTTGCTTTGTAAACATTGTTACTCGACGTATACATGCTACATATTGTTACAAATGTGATCCTATCAGTAGTAAGGAGTCGAAGTATTTTTCTCGTTTTTTTTTAGGCTTGTTTTATAAATATGTACTAAAAAAAGTGTTTGTTGTAATTTGATTTATCAAATACATATTCAAATGATCTTATTGAAAGACTGAAAGACCCTGAGAGAGAAGACTTGAACTAAACACCATATAAATGATATAAATATAACCCATGTTTTTGGGATGAAACAATTCATTGCTCGTCAAATAGATTGTAATTCGGAGGCTGTCTTAAGATTCAAATGTGTTCCTGAATCTTGGAAATTTCAACCGTTTCACCGCCTTCTAAATCTGTGTGGTATGTTGGTGGTTTCTAACAGTTAAGTTTGGGCTAGACGTTTCAACCGAATTGAAAGCTCCCATTATATACATTCTGTTTTGTTTCGGAACCAAAATTAAAACTTGTGGTTTACCGTAAACAATTACAATTTTCACTGTTTCAATCAATTCCACAACGAAACCAAATTCCAGCTTATAGAGAAGCTGCACACGAATGTGTAAATACTTGAGAATTAGAAATTTTAATTCGTTCCATTATTCCATGTGCACGGAAATCCACGGCATGGTGCTTAATATTTAGTGGGTAGAAGTATACAGATTAGAGAACAATCAGACCAAGTAAGATTGAATTTACAATTTGGTTTTTTTTGCCAATTTTATTCTACAAGCTTTCATCACGAGAGTCGATGATTGTAGAGAAAGCCATGTTTTTCGTGTTATTTCTGTAATTCTTCAAAAATTCTAGTAATACCAGTGTACTTAATTCCTTGCTAAGGTAGTGGTCTCGATCTAACGCCCTCCGGATTAATAAACCACAATGGTAACCGGCAGAGATCACAATTGACAAATTTTATTCTGAAGAACGGGCAGGACGTCATAAAATTGTCCGTAATGTGTCTGTTTCATTAAATATCTTTTAATATCTTTATTTGCAATAATACTCTATCGTAAATAGCTCTTCATTAACAAGTATACTTGTATAATTCGTACATATCTTTCTATTGACAATAGAATTTGATGACTTAATTGTCCTTACATGACCTAATGTGTACTTTGGACACTATTAATAGTATAAACTGACTTGAGGCTGGATACTAATAGTAGTATTAACTGACTTGGGATTGGGACACAAGTCTTTACTTCTTGTACACTCATTATCCTAATGTCTTCATAGGATTGGCCGTTTTGCACTAGGTGTTTACCTTGATATAGTGATCTCCCCAATGAGTCATATGTGTAGGAAGTAGACTTGACTCAGGACCTCAGGTGTACCTACCTTGTCCAATTATGTGAGTTCATGGAGTGGTCTACTCAGATAATTTGAGCAAGTGTAGACTCAAACTTACCAATGGAGAAGCGAAGATTTCGCCATCTTTACTCAATTTCATTTGGCGTCGACCTTAGCTCCTTTTCCTTTTATCCTACCATTCCATACCTCCAACTTCTCCTTCCTCTTTCTAGAGTTCCTCAAACTTATCAATATCTCTCCACACATATTTGGGTACCTAGGGTATTGAGATATTGATAAGTAGGGTATTGGTACCCAAATATTTTATCTTAGGAAATTGAAGACCGGGAGAAGCAAAGATTCAAAAGAACAATAACGAGCTCGCAATTCCCCATATGAATTTAATTCTATTGTTCTAATGTTGGCTATTCGATTCAATTTATTAAATTAAATATAAATTCACAGTTTTCACAAAAATAACAACGGACATAAATAACCCCTAAGCTAGAAGAATATTACTTTCGTATTTCCAATATGAATCGTGAAAGTTTCCAGAGACTTATCACATATTTTGCAACATTGGAACCCCTTTTTTTTTCCTTTTCATCGCTAAACTAGCTGAAATTATGGATAAGTCCGGTACTTTATGTGTCCGTTGAACCGCCATCCAACGTCCGACTATCCATTATTAAGGATAATTTATACTGCTGTCTCTTCTTGGAGTATAAACGGACTTTTTATGCCCTTGATGGCGTCTGGCGGACATACATAAATAGAATAAACAAATAAAAGAACACACATTTGACCGTACCCAATTTGCTCGTATATTGCAGGTTCATTTCACTTTCTATCTGAATTTAGAAAATGAAAATATAGATTTTATTGCAGATGAAATTGAAATAATAATAATAATGAAAAAAAAAAACTACAGTATTAGAAAGTGAAAAAAAAATAGTATTAGAAAGTTAAAAAGAAAATCATACTCTTTCCGTCGCATCTTCGGGAAAACGACAATAAAATAATACACTGAAAAACAAAATCTACAAAAATTTCGGTGTGGACGAGGTTCGGGCAATGTTGGTCCCCCATTAGTGTAGGTGTGGACTCACCTGAGTCCTTGGATTATTGAGCAGGCATTCTAAAAGCTCAAACTTATGGAAAAAATCTGTACCAATTTTGAAATCCGAGGGAAGTGGTTTCCATGAAAAACGAGAAAATCTTACGAAAGTATAAAAAAATTTCAACTTTGGATAATACATTAGAAACCTACATAAAAATGTCTTTGAAAAACATAAAAGGAAAGTAAAAAAGTAGACGAAATAATTGAAGCGATGCTCAGTGATATCAAAGAATAAGTATCATACGAAGTAAGCCATAGAGCGGTGCTATAAAAAAGTTGCCATAAAAATTAATACGTCAAAAAAGTGGGAGAAAACGCGATAAAAGAAATTGAGGGATTTCCCAGGGAAGAATCCCATTTCCATACAAGTATTCCTGAAGATAAAGTGAACATAAAAAGCGTTGAAAGCTTGAAAGTTTTTCGCTCGCTTACGAATTTCATGTCGAAATTTAGTGCAGAATTTTCCCAGATTCATGGACAGCATCAAATTCCTCCGAAATTATGAGTCTTTGCTTCTCCCGGTCTTCAATTTCCTAGATAAAATATTTAGGTACCTTAGGTAACCAAAAATGTGTGGAGAGATATTGATAAGTTTGAGGAACTCTAGAAAGCCACAAGTTTTTTTTGGTTCCGAAACAAAACAGAATGTATATAATGGGAGCTTTCAATTCGGTTGAAACGTCTAGCCCAAACTTAACTGATTGTTCTCTAATCTGTATACTTCTACCCACTAAAAATTAAGCACCATGCCGTGGATTTCCGTGCATATGGAACGAATTAAAATTTCTAATTCTCAAGTTATTTACACATCCGTATGCAGCTTCTCTAATAGCTGGAATTTAGTTTCGTTGCGGATGGGAAAGGGAGGGAGAAAGGAATGGAAAGGGAGGGAGAAAGGAATGGAAAGGGAGGGAGAAAGGAATGGAAAGGGAGGGAGAAAGGAATGGAAAGGGAGGGAGAAAGGAATGGAAAGGGAGGGAGAAAGGAATGGAAAGGGAGGGAGAAAGGAATGGAAAGGGAGGGAGAAAGGAATGGAAAGGGAGGGAGAAAGGAATGGAAAGGGAGGGAGAAAGGAATGGAAAGGGAGGGAGAAAGGAATGGAAAGGGAGGGAGAAAGGAATGGAAAGGGAGGGAGAAAGGAATGGAAAGGGAGGGAGAAAGGAATGGAAAGGGAGGGAGAAAGGAATGGAAAGGGAGGGAAGAAGGGAAGGGAAAGAGGGGGAGATCACCTATACATAATAGTACGGTAGGATCGCCTAACCTAAGGTATACGTACGTTGAAAGGGAGGGGAAAGGGAGAAAAAGGAGGGGGGAAGATCACCTATACATACCTACATTCAAAGGGGGAATGAAGGGAATATAAGGAGAGTGAGATCGCTTATACTATAGGCCCTAATATATACATTTACGCGTGTATCACATATGCAACGCGATTCCGCGCTCGTAAAAGTTAACTGGAATGCATAAATATTAAATCTACACATTTACATGAACTTCCACATGATAAGGTTCGTTTTTGCTCCCTCTACACAATTCCTCTTAACTTGCATGGAACTGCACAAAACTTCCACACAGTGCTTGAAATGAACGGACGAAGTGGATTTCAAGTTTTAACGCGACTTTCTGCAGTTGATTTGGAGCAAAAGAACGGAAATCCCAAGAAAAAGACAGTACTTAGGTACAGGCCAAGTCCTGAATCAGGTTCTACATTCAATGGTGCACTTGGCCAAGTAAAATTTTTGTATGACAATAAATTCGGACCAAAAGTACGGACAACCCCAGAGAAACATTGAACTTGTAAAACATAACCCAGGAAAGACAACGGACCACGTAACCCAAGATTAAAGACAACGGACCACGTAACCCAAGATTAAAGACAACGTACCACGTAACCCAAGAAAAACAACGTGTACCCAACAAGTCGTGAACCCAGCTCACTGACAAAAACTTACACAAAGCAAGGGGAGTTCATGAGAAAAGTATATACAATAACCTGACCCCTTGCAGAGAGGTGGTGGGAAAGAAGAATAGCTGTATTATGGGAGAAAAATACTATTATATTGGAAAGGGGAGGGAGAACCCAGCACCTAAATGGGAAGTATTGTGTCTCTTCTCGTATAAATCATTTCCAGGGCTCAGCGCTGCCCTAACCCTCGTGATGGAAGCTTACAGGGTGGCCGATCCTCAATGTCAACAGAGTTTCCAACTCCAACACAACATCTCCGGAACTACCATCCCCGCAAACACAGAATTTCTACTTCAAAATCTGGAATAATCTTTCGATTGGGAGGGATTCGAATAACCCGTGGTCATGGGCACGAGTGGGTAGAACTCATTTACCCTGGGTGGTACAGACAAAATTAACTTCTACCCTCCAATGTGAAAATTCCGCGTTCCGATCTTTGAGTCCATCCTGTATGAAATTCTGGAAATGAAAATGAAAGTTATGCTTTTGACACCGAGCGTCTTGATTAGGCGAGCTTGAATTCTGGATGGGGAGGGGGGAGAAGGAAAAGATGGAGGAGGAAAAATAGGGGAAGGAGGAAGAGGAGGAGAAAAGCGGTGGATGCGAGTATTATGAAGGGTGAAAGAGCAAACATTTCAATAGACGAAAACAGGGAGGAGAACGGGGACACAGTCCCAAGACAAAGGCTAAGAAAGAGAGACAAAAGAGAATGACAGGAGAGAAAGAAGGGGACAAAGAGAGTAACTAAAAACTGATGGAAAGGATTAAAAAGACAAATAATGAAGAAAATATTAGGGAGGAAACTCTCGGATGGGGGAAACTAAGTAATTCATGAAAGATCTCGTCTGCTTAGGAAGGAAGAATGAGGAAGAACGAGGAAGAGAGGGAAGAGCGACTAAAGACAATAAAGATACGAAGGGTGTAGATGAGAGGAGCTGATGAATCGAGGAAGAGGAGGAGAAGACAGTTTCCTTCAGAGTTCACATCAGAAGACGAAGAAGGAGTGAGAAGAGAAGATGAAATGGGGTAGGAAAAGGAGTGGAAAGAGATTCCTTCAGGTCCTTTAGGCGGAGGAACAGAAGGAAAATAGGTAGAAAGAGGAGGAGCAGGAGGAAACGAAAGAGGAGAGTGAGAAGAAAATTAAATGAGATAGGGAAAGGTGGATGACGAGACTGATTACTTCAGAAGGACAAGCAGGAGGAGGAGGAGGAGAAGGAGAAGGAGGAGGAGGAGGAGGAGAAGGAGAAGGAGGAGGAGAAGGAGAAAGAGAAGGAGCAGGAGGAAGAGAAGGAGCAGGAGGGGGAGGAGGAAGACGAGAAGACAGTTTCCTTCAGGACGTCGAAAGGGAAGAAGAGAACGAGGGAAAGAAAAGGAGGACAAGAGGAGAGGGACAAATCCTTCTAAGTTCATACGGGAAGAGAAGAAAAGGAGGTTGCCGTTGGAGAGGAAGGAAGAGTTCTTCTCTGAGATCGGAGAAAGGTATGTGAGGAGAAGGAGACAAAGAAAGAAGGAAGGAGAAGAGAGAGGAGAGGAAGAGAGTTCCTTTGTTAGAAAATCTGGAAGGCTGGAAGCAGAAGATAATGATGGAAGTTTGCTAAGTGTGTAATTCAGCCAGGGCAAAATGGCGAAACACATCAGTGACATCACAAAAGAAACTTGATCCGTTTATGACAGATCGACGTCCTGATGTGATGTCACAATTACTACACACAATCGTCATTTTAGATTTACCTAACTAAACTAAATACAAATAGCATACAAAAGCAGAGTGGACGCAGCTTTAGGTCTCACCAGTTCTCTTTAAAATCTCTATCTCGATCCAATTTAGGTCAAATCCAACTCACAATCCGAGATTTTTCAAGACACATACATACAGGAAACAACAGAAAATTTGATGGTCTCTCCCACATCTTTCCACGACCACATAAATTCACACAATCACTACTACTTCGAAGTCGTGGAAAGATATTTATAGTTTTTCTCCTCTGTATTTATTTCTCTTTTTCGCACTGCAGAACATTGGATGCAAAGAAGAGGCTGGCAGAGTTTCGAAAGGAGACAGAAATTCCTTTCTGTGGCAGTGCTAACCTTGATTCTTGTTTCTATCTGAAAGATTTTGTGAAACAAGGGTTAGGTAACGTACCCACTGACATTTTCTCAGGTAGAAAAGGGTGCATTCCGGGAAAAGCCAGCAGCATGAGATAGCTCAGATGGTCACCCATCCGTAGACTAACCACGCGCAACGTATCTTAACTTCAGTGATCCACTGGGAATTGGTGCTGTAGTGAAAACGTGATATATCGTCAGCGCTTGGTTGGCTGCTGTTGATTTTTGCTTAGTCTGATTTCTGTCATCCATCTTGGGATATTCCCTCCTATCATTCAATGTGCCTCGGATTCCCGTATGTACTTTTGTTTTCTTTTCCCTTTCGCTTATCCTTCTCCCCCACATTTCCCCACTGTATTTCTCTCCTTGTCTCTTCCCTTCCCTTTCCTTTCCCTTTTTTTCACTTTCTCTCCATCACTCTCAGCGCTTCTACGTGCCTAATGACAAGGTATAGGATCTGGAAATCTAAAGATACATCTCACTCTGCTTTCATCAGGGAGGAGGAGAAGGAAGAGCAGGATGAGGAGGAAAAGCAGGAGGAGGAGAAAAAGCAGGAGGAGGAGGATTAGTTGGAGGAGAAGCCCAACATAAATATTTCCGTATTAAAATTATGTCTCTATCGGGAGAGCTACACGGTATAGGGTGGGAGTAAATGTTGAGGCCTCTAGAGGGGACGAATTCCTCCCTTTTTTTCAACAAAAGGGAGGGATTTTTTTCTTCTGCCTGGGGGAGAAGAGGGAGAGGGAGAAAACTGAACTGAGAGTATGGGAGTGAGCGAAAAGCCAAGAGAGAAGAGGAAGAGATGGAGGTGGAGAAGTAGAGGTAGAATATAAGAGAAGGGATAACATACATTGGGATAAGGGGGATAAAAAGGGATGAAGGGGGATAAAAGAGAGATGAGAGGAGGGATAAAAGAGGGATGAGAATCCACACCGGTACATTGAAAATTGTGGCAAGGGGTAAAACGCTTGTACTACCTACATGGCAGCCCTCTTGAAAAAAGTGTTCCTGTGTATTATTACTTGCTACATTTTTCATCGGGAATGCTTGAGTTTTCACCAAAGAGAGGGTTCTTTGTCAAACCAAGTCGTTCCCTTTTTCCTTGACGTTTTCCTTCCTTGACGTGGTGGACAAAAAAATCACTTATCTGGGTTTGATCAATAAACGGGAAAGCCTGCGGAAAGTAACCTCTTAAAATAATAATAAAAACACGTGCTTGGACGTTCAGGGTTCTTCATATTTAAGGGCTATTATAGGGACCGCATTATTAAGGGTTTGTGTTAACTATTAATATAGACATGGGGTTAAGATAAGAAAAGAGAGATGAACGTTGTGAACCCAAAGGTCGGGATTAAACTTACTCTTACTCCTTAATTGGGCATTAAGGAATTACACCGTTAGAGCAGGTACATATAGGTACAACCTGCATCCGTGCTTGTATTGGTCTTACCTGCAACAAAGAATGGAAACCAAAAGATTTAATACTACTCATCATCATGTTTATCAATCCTAGGATTGGTTTGTAGATCGCCACTCGTCTCTATTTGATGTTTTCGTCTTCATCTCCGTGTAAGAGCTGCTCCCGGAGTACCTACTTCACGACTTGATCGATGTAATTCAGTCGTGGGAATCAGAATGGGCCCTCCACTATGAGCGGCGGGAGGTGGGTTTGAAAATCTCATTCCGAGGGATAAAACTCCCCAACTTTCCAGGGAGATTATCACACATCCTGGCTAAAGTTATTAATATTTCCCCTCAAGGAGGGAAATGCGGAAGGGGGAAAAGGGAGAGGTAATCCCTGAGTTCATTTTGAATTCATGCGATATTCTGTGAAAATTCAGATTTCCAGCGAGATTTCCGTACGCAAGGACATGTACACTCGTGAGCAAAAAATTCGGGACTGAATGACCTTGGAAATTTTTGTTTGCTCGTATGTATTTCCAAGTAAAATTGAGACAACTAGAAAAGTCCAGACGAGACGGTGCCTTAAAGCAGGGGCCATATTTAGGGCCCCCCAAACAACTTTTCGCTTCAACAGGTAATACTGAAATTATGGCCTATCTTTGGAGCATCCAGGCCCTCCCTCCTAGCAGCCCCTGTTCGGATTCTTGTCCCCCTCCCCTCTTCCTGAAATCCTAGATAGGCACATAATTTCCCCCAACATAAATATTTCCGTATTAAAATTATGTCTCTATCGGGAGAGCTACACGGTATAGGGTGGGAGTAAATGTTGAGGCCTCTAGAGGGGACGAATTCCTCCCTTTTTTTCAACAAAAGGGAGGGATTTTTTTCTTCTGCCTGGGGGAGAAGAGGGAGAGGGAGAAAACTGAACTGAGAGTATGGGAGTGAGCGAAAAGCCAAGAGAGAAGAGGAAGAGATGGAGGTGGAGAAGTAGAGGTAGAATATAAGAGAAGGGATAACATACATTGGGATAAGGGGGATAAAAAGGGATGAAGGGGGATAAAAGAGAGATGAGAGGAGGGATAAAAGAGGGATGAGAATCCACACCGGTACATTGAAAATTGTGGCAAGGGGTAAAACGCTTGTACTACCTACATGGCAGCCCTCTTGAAAAAAGTGTTCCTGTGTATTATTACTTGCTACATTTTTCATCGGGAATGCTTGAGTTTTCACCAAAGAGAGGGTTCTTTGTCAAACCAAGTCGTTCCCTTTTTCCTTGACGTTTTCCTTCCTTGACGTGGTGGACAAAAAAATCACTTATCTGGGTTTGATCAATAAACGGGAAAGCCTGCGGAAAGTAACCTCTTAAAATAATAATAAAAACACGTGCTTGGACGTTCAGGGTTCTTCATATTTAAGGGCTATTATAGGGACCGCATTATTAAGGGTTTGTGTTAACTATTAATATAGACATGGGGTTAAGATAAGAAAAGAGAGATGAACGTTGTGAACCCAAAGGTCGGGATTAAACTTACTCTTACTCCTTAATTGGGCATTAAGGAATTACACCGTTAGAGCAGGTACATATAGGTACAACCTGCATCCGTGCTTGTATTGGTCTTACCTGCAACAAAGAATGGAAACCAAAAGATTTAATACTACTCATCATCATGTTTATCAATCCTAGGATTGGTTTGTAGATCGCCACTCGTCTCTATTTGATGTTTTCGTCTTCATCTCCGTGTAAGAGCTGCTCCCGGAGTACCTACTTCACGACTTGATCGATGTAATTCAGTCGTGTGTCATCAAAAGCGGACTAACCGGAGTAATTTTATCCCGAAAGAATAAGGTTCGTTCTCGGAACGGCTGGCTTTCTCCTATCCTGTAATTCTTCTCTCTTCGATTTCGGAACGATAGGACCTTAGCAGTAAGTCCTCTGATTCTTATTCAACAAAATGTGAAAAAGATGCATTACTTGTAGAGCTTGTACTTTATAAAGCTGTGCAAGTTGCTGTATTAAATGCTTCAAAGCTTTCCATACGGATAACCGATAAGACCTTAGTTTGGCCCTGACTGTAGAAACGAAAAGCTCTCCCAAGGCTGTTGTGGTTATGCGCGGGGGTTGGGCATCTTGCTTACGAAATGCCCCCATAATTCAAACTGACAGATTGTGTTAAGCCTCAACATTAATTCACGGAATACTCGTTCATTAATGAATTAATGTACTTTGGTGATCTTTTATCCCCTGATGAGTTCAAATTGTCCCATGTTTTTTGTCTGAGTGATCTGTTAGGCCAGCCAGTCACTCTCAGATCGTCTGACAGGTGTGAGAGACCTAGGTCTGAAGATTTTTACACCACACACTTTCCGGCGGTCTGCTGTCTGAGCGTGAGTGGTTGGTCTTATGAGGATGGCAAGAAGGTTAGGTTAGAGTTAGAACTGAAGGGATTTTCTGTTCGACCCTGTATCTAGGATCCTTCACATTAACACCCTGTATACAAGTTAGGCCGCAGTGATATTTTTCCAATATGTGGTTTTGTGTACTCCGGACAAAATATTTTCCATTTTTTTCTATATATCTCCATATTTTTCCCCGAAGTAAAAAAAAAAAAAAAATGAAAATGGATTCCAGAAAAATTGACCCCAGCTTATAGTGGTATTAGAACAAAAACCCACACAATATACCAAGAGTTCATTTGAATAAACACTATATAATACAACCGATGGGTTTCATAATATATACGGAGCTATTTTTGCCATTTGATACAAAAAATGGGAAATGCAAGTTGCAAGGGGGGAAGTCCTGTTTTTACCCCGTAAATGCATCCTTTCAACAAAGTCAGTTTCCCCCTTTCAACACGTAAGCTATACGTACCGCGTATATGTAGGGAAGGCATACTCAATGAGTTGGCGGGGGGCAACAAGGGGGATTTTTTTAGAGGGATTATTTATAATGGGAGGAAAATGAATATTTAAAATCCCTCACAGCCGGCGGATAATCCGTGCCTTTTTTATACGCTCCTTCAATGGCAGCATGTGTGAATGACCTCGGAGACAAGTGGTGAGCATAATGGGGTGTTGGACTTTAGTGGTGAGCTTAGGGAAAGATTGTCATCACCACGGGGGAGTCTTGGGGATTTTTTTTCCCTCCGAGTAAAGTGTACAGTTCACTGAGGTCTGAATGCTGGTTTACTTACATCAGGGCCGTGTCCAGGATTTTGTCGAGGGAGGGGGTGGCGAGAGTCCTTACAGTGATGTACGGGGGGGGGATACTCCTAAATTTCGGAGTCTAGCTACAGTAAAGGAGAAAAGTGAAGCTCAAGGGGGCCCGGACCCCCCCGTCCTCCCCTAAATACAGCCCTGACTTCTCATTGTTTTAATTTAGCATTAAGCTCATCTCACATCTGACAAATTAGACAGCTAGATCCATAGGTATGCCTGTCTCAAGTCAAATGCTGAAGAAGTTAAGCATTCAGTTTAAACATTTGTTCCAAGCTGTACAAAACTAACAAGACACGCCGGAAAATAAAAGTAGACATGTATATGTTTGTTCCAAGCTGTACTTACAGAACTTACAAGACACGTCGAAAAAAAAGCTAGAGAAAAAAACTGGAAGAGTATGTATGGATTTAAGCCCCAAGGTAAATAGAAACTTGCATTTTTTTATCTGTCATTTCGTAGCGTAGACAATACAGAGAGAATTTCTATATACTGTTTTTCTATTTTCTCTATTCTGACTGCATCACTTTGCTTGTTGTTGTCTCTTATTTTTCCACTTGCTTTGTCTCTTCTTTCTTTTCCATATTTGCTTTTCATATCTACTCGAGCAAACTTCAAGTCTTGCTGGTTCTTCGCCTTCTCACTCTCTTCTTCTTCCTAATTCTTCTTCTTTCTTCTATCTTGTTCTTTCATTCCTTCAATCCTTCCCTTCCTTCTTTTTGGATTCCACTTAGAGCATGAAATCTCTCATAGAACGTTATATTCTTCCTCCTCTTTCTTATATTTTCTATTTCTTGTTCTGATTTTCCCTCTCCTCTGCCTCTTTTTCCTACTCCTTCTTTCCCTTCTTCAGTTTTAACATTTTCCCCTCCTCCTTCTTCCTTTCCTCCTCTTGCACTCACAACATTTCTTTTTTTTTCAGTTTTCTCAACAACTTTCGTGTGAGTATGCTTATTCACAAACACAAACCACTGAGCTTCATCTTAGCAAAACTTTTCTTCTACTACATACTTAGTTCTCCTCCAAAATTTCGCTTGTGTAGTTTTCCAACAGATTTACTCGCCTGTGTGACCCGGTAGAAACACACTACCAGCACGTCACGTGACGTAACACGATTTAGTGTGGCTGTCTTGAATGAAATTATACCTACAATACCCATTATGGAGAAAACTCTGAACAATATCTTTCTGACTCCCCATGACTTCACGTGACGTGACGTAATAGTAGTGTGTTTCTACCGTAAGTCACATGTGACCCGTGACCCGGGCCCAAGTCACATGTGACCCAGGTCTAAGTCATAGACCATACTCCCAAGTCACAAGTACAAGTAACGTCACTTAAAACCACACAGTACAGTTCTCTGATAATGTCAATGAATACTTTCTATTAGAGATAGAAGCGTAGGTTAACTAGTTCTTTGACCCGTTTAGCAGTTGAACTATAAAAGGTGTGAACATCACACGACTTTCTATTACATTTGCAGAATACGTAGGTATTTGAAAAGTAATAGAAAATAAAAGAAAATGTAATAAAAGGGAAATTTGTTGACACAGGGGAGTATCGAACCCGCAACTTCTCAACTGTAAGTTCCCGGACCCCCCCCCCCTAAATACAGCCCTGACTTCTCATTGTTTTAATTTAGCATTAAGCTCATCTCACATCTGACAAATTAGACAGCTGGATCCATAGGTATGCCTGTCTCAAGTCAAATGCTGAAGTTAAGCATTCAGTTTAAACATTTGTTCCAAGCTGTACAAAACTAACAAGACACGTCGGAAAAAAAGCTAGAGAAAAAAAGTGGAACAGTATATGTATGGATTTAAGCCCCAAGGTAAATAGAAACTTGCATTTTTTTTTATCTGTCTCCCGTCATTTCGTAGACAATACAGAGAGAATTTCTATATATACTATTTTTCTATTTCCTCTATTCTGACTGCATCACTTTACTTGTTGTTGTCTCTTATGTTGTCTCTTATTTTTCCACTTGCTTTGTCTCTTCTTTCTTTTCCATATTTGCTTTTCATATCTACTCGAGCAAACTTCAAGTCTTGCTGGTTCTTCGCCTTCTCTCTCTCTTCTTCTTCTTTCTTCTATCTTGTTCTTTCATTCCTTCCCTTCCTTCTTTTTTGATTCCACTTGGAGCATGAATTCTCTTATAGAACGTTATAGTATTCTTCCTCCTCTTTCTTATATTTTCTTTTTCTTGTTCTGATTTTCCCTCTCCTCTGCCTCTTTTTCCTACTCCTTCTTTCCCTTCTTCAGTTTAACATTTTCCCCTCATCCTTCTTTCTTTCCTCCTCTTCCACTTACAACATTTCATTTTTTCAGTTTTCTCAACAACTTTCGTGTGAGTATGCTTATTCACAAACCACTGAGCTTCATCTTAGCAAAAGTGAACTTTTCTTCTACCACATAGTTCTCCTCCAAAATTTCGCTTGTGTATTTTTCCAAGAGATTTACTCGCCTATGTGACCCGGGCCTAAAGGTAGAAACACTGCCATCACATCACGTGACGTGACGTAACGTGATGGTAGTGTCGCTCTCTTGAAAGAAATTACCTATACAGTATTATGAGAAAGCTTTAAACTACATCTTTCACACTCCCCAAGACTTCACGTGACGTGATGCTGGTAGTGTGTTTCTACCTTAAGTTACATGTGACCCAGGCCCAAGTGACTGATCATACTCCCAAGTCACAAGTAACGTCACTTAAAACCACACAGTACAGTTCTCTGATGATGTCAATGAATACTTTCTATGAGAGATAGAAGCGTAGGTTAACTAGTTCTTTGACCCGCTTAGCAGTTGAACTAAAAAAACTGCACTCAGCCGCAAGACCTTGCAAGATGAAGACAAATTTTGTCTGTAAATACATGACATACACGGTACCGATAGTAGGTATATGAATATGGGTACCTACTTCCGTTCTATGTAGGTACCCATAGGTATCATAAACATGCTCAGAGATAACTGTTTCCATAAGATAAAGGAGATAAATTAACAGTTAAATAATTGGGCGTGCAATTGTGGCCTCGTAAGCACCATAACACAACATATTCACAGGTAGGTACATATAACAAAGAAATTATTATAATTAGCACAGACAAAAAGTAATGTACCAAGGTGTTTTAATTACAGTACTTTGCTTGTAATTCTAAAGTTGTGACATCATGCATCTGGTAGATATACCGGCTATACCTATTAAGAGTTCAACAAATAAACTTTAAATTAACATCCATTTGCCTTGTCATACGGAATCTGCAGATAATCTCCATCTACAATTTACATACATATCGAGTGTAAATAATCTCCGTTTACATACAATTTACACACAACTGTTTACAAGCACAGAATACTGAGTTACGCACTGAGTAGCGTTAATATGTACTCAATTAATTCATGTGTGTAAGGACTGAGGACCAAGGATGTGTGTACGTTTCCTTTGATCTCCCCCAGGATGTTGACTGCCCTTCTCTGAATAAATATTGGGAGATCAGGAATCCAGATAATGTCATGTTTAACAAGGTGTTAAGTAGGCTTGGATTGTATAAACAGAAGTCTTAAGGTCTCGATTACACGCGGTTTGCATACAGGCATGTCTAACGTGCGGCCCGCGGGTTGATGGAAATGTCGCCTGCGGCGCTGAATCGTCTGCACCCCACGATGAATTAGTGCAAAAAATTGCTTTCTACGTATATCTAACAGTTTTCGGAGAAATAATATTATGTAATAAGTCCGGTACTTTATGTGTCCGTTGAACCGCCATCCAACGTCCGACTATCCATTATTAAGGATAATTTATACTGCTGTCTCTTCTTCGAGTATAAACGGACTTTTTATGCCCTTGATGGCGTCTGGCGGACAGGCGGACATACACAATTAATGATTCATTGGTGTAAAAAATCTATTTATAATAATACGAGGATTTTATATATTTCTTTACGTCACAATCCAGACAAAATATTAGGTGATTTCATGTATTTCATAGGTGTCGTTCAAGTCACAACATCGATGTCTGTAAAAATATGTATTTGACTGTTCCCTTGAACTGTGGCTGGAGCTCAACCTGGACGGATAGTGGAAATCGGGCTTAACACAGCATTAAATATTTCTTGTGAATCAATCAAAATTCATTCAAGCCTAACAATCGACTTACTTGAGAAAGGAAGAACAAATTGAGAATAACAAAAGAAAATAAATAATGTGCTCACCCCAAAATGTCATTCTGAAGCCTTTGCCACTGTGCATGGTCAGATTATTCTAAATTCTCTTCGGAAGAAAAAGAAGTAAAAGACGAAGATGCAAAAGGGAGGAAAAGGAGGAGAAGAAAAAGGAACCTTTTTGACAACTCTCTTCCTCAGGTCACAGCTAAAACCAGTGGTCAGCATTTTCATACAATTTTCTTCTTCAATGTCTCTTCGCTTCTCCATTGGTAAGTTTGAGTCTACACTTGCTCAAATTGTCTGAGTAGACCACTCCATGAACTCACATAATTGGACAGGTACACCTGAGGTCCTGAGTCAAGTCTACTTCCTACACATATGACTCATTGGGGAGATCACTATATCAAGGCAAACACCTAGTACCTAGTGCAATGTATTGGCCAATCCTATGAAGACATTAGGATAATGAGTGTACAAGAAGTAAAGAATAGTGTCCCAATCCCAAGTCAGTTAATTTAATACTACTATTAGCTATTAGTATCCAGTCCCAAGTCAGTTGATACTATTAATAGTGTCCAAAGTACACATTTGGTCATGTAAGGACAATAAAGTCATCAAATTCTATTGCCAATAGACAGATATGTACGAATTATACCTACAAGTATAGCTGTTAATAAAGAGCTATTTACGACTGTTATTGCAAATAAAGACATAAAAAGGTATTTAATGAAACAGACACATTACGGACAATTTTATGACGTCCTGCCCGTCTTCAGAATAAAATTTGTCAATTGTGGTCTCTGCCGGTTTTCTTGAGATATTTTGTTCACAACTTTCTACTTTTTCCCATTTAAACCTGTAGTACGTACGTAACGTACGTACGTACGTTACGTACGTACGTACGTTACGTACAGACCATGGGCTAAAAATCACTTTTTTGACATCAGGGGATCCCAAAACGGATATTTCCAACCATTTCCCGATTTTGAAAATTTGGACCGATTGCAATACTTTCATTACTAGTATAGCTCCGCTATACTGTTGTAATAGAAAGTAAAAACTGCACTCAGCCGCAAGATGAAGACGAATTTTGTTTGTACCCATGACATAGGTATTAGGTACTCAATTACTCATAGCTCATAGTGTATGAGTATGTATAATTGGATACCTACCTACCTACCTACCTACGTTCTAGGTACCTATATAGACACCATAAACGTACGCAGAGGTACCTCCGTTTCTATGTATAAGGATTTAAGGAAAGAAAGTCAAACCATAACAGTATTTAAGCACCATAACACTACACGTTCACAGGTACAATAACAAAGAAATTATTATAATTAGCACAGACAATAAGTAATTTACCAAGGTGTTTTAATTACTGTACTTTGCTTGTAATTCTAAAGTTGTGACATCATGCATCTGGTAGATATACCGGCTATACCTATTAAGAGTTCAACAAATAAACTTTAAATTAACATCCATTTGCCTTGTCATACGGATCTGCAAATAATCTCCATCTACAATTTACATACATATCGAGTGTAAATAGAATAATCTCTATTTACATACAATTTACACACAACTGTTTACAAGCACAGAATACTGAGTTACGCACTGAGTAGCGTTAATATGTACTCAATTAATTCATGTGTGTAAGGACTGAGGACCAAGGATATGTGTACCGTTTCCTTTGATCTCCCCCAGGATGTTGACTGCCCTTCTCTGAATAAATATTGGGAGATTAGGAATCAAGATAATGTCATGTTTAACAAGGTGTTAGGTTTGGATTGTTTTATAAACAGAAGTCTTCAGGTCTCGATTACACGCGGTTTGCATACAGGCATGTCTAACGTGCGGCTCGCGGGTTGATGGAAATGTCGCCTGCGGCGCTGAATCGTCTGCACCCCACCATGAATTAGTGCAAAAAATTGTTTTTTTCGTATATCAAACAGTTTTCAGAGAAATAATATTATGTAATCCGAGAAAGTAAGCCCACTTAGCTTGGAGGGTATCGCGTCTGCGTTGTAAGCGCTAGGTCATGGTGCGGTTCCCGTCCAGGGCGGATTTTATCCTGAACACGCAAGGTTCGTTGTCAAAACAGCTGACTTTCTCCTATCCTGTCTTCCTTCTTTGCTTTCGGAAAGATGAGAACTGATTGTAGATTATATTGTATGTAACTTAGTTAGTAAAGGGTCCGCCCGTATGTTGTATTAAATAAATAAATAAACAAAGGTAGCGACGTTGTTGAATAGAATATGAGCTTCATCAGATAACCTTATCGGGGGAATCAGAATGGGTCCTCCACTCTGAGCGGCAGGAGGAGGGTTTGAAAATCTCATTCCGAGGGATAAAACTCCCCAACTTTCCAGGGAGATTATCACACATCCTGGCTAAAGTTATTAATATTTCCCCTCAAGGAGGGAAATGCGGAAGGGGGAAAAGGGAGAGGTAATCCCTGAGTTCATTTTGAATTCATGCGATATTCTGTGAAAATTCAGATTTCCAGCGAGATTTCCGTACGCAAGGACATGTACACTCGTGAGCAAAAAATTCGGGACTGAATGACCTTGGAAATTTTTGTTTGCTCGTATGTATTTCCAAGTAAAATTGAGACAACTAGAAAAGTCCAGACGAGACGGTGCCTTAAAGCAGGGGCCATATTTAGGGCCCCCCAAACAACTTTTCGCTTCAACAGGTAATACTGAAATTATGGCCTATCTTTGGAGCATCCAGGCCCTCCCTCCTAGCAGCCCCTGTTCGGATTCTTGTCCCCCTCCCCTCTTCCTGAAATCCTAGATAGGCACGGGCCTGCCTTGAAGACCACAACATGAATTGAGCTATCATCTGGTACGAAAAAAAAATCCAAACACTCAGAAAACGCTGTCGAATCTGAGCAAAGCAGTTGAAACTGTTCTTTTTTTCCACTCAAGTGTAGAATTTCAGCAGGTTGAAACTGGAACGTCTATCGCATGTCAGTGTCGTATGAAAATCATTTCAAACTCTCTCATTGCGTGACTTGCCAACTTTAAACTGGATTAAATTTTCCTGTGTCTCTCTTGTTTTAGTTTTTCGAGGGGGATTAACTCTTTTTTCGAGTTTTTTGTCCCCCTCCGTTTGTTTGCTCATTAGGGGAAGGGATTTTTAGTAGAGAAGGGATTTTTAAAAGGGGGAGATTTCTAGAGGGAGGGATTTTATCCACGTTAGAATGGCATGTTTTATGCATGAAACTCGGCGTTGACAGCTCTATTCTGAATTTCTGAACGATGAAGGAGGAATTTTTCTCTCCATTTCGTTCAGTTGTGTGTCACTTGTTTTATCAAATAATAGGGGAAAAACTTGGAACAGTCTTTGCGAGGGAAATTTTAAGTATTATGGAAAAGTGTTGCTTATCGTGCAGTAATGTTTCAAATTTTCCATGAATAAAACTACTTCGATTTAAGTTTGGCAACATCCCATTCTTCTGTGAACAGAGGTAACTTGTTTTTGTTTCTCAAGTATACACCTACGCGATAACTAACAAACAGTCTTTGCCGTCAGTCTTTCCAAGTTTTCACATTTGCCATTTCGTCATCTAAATTTGATCGATCTTTACACAGATTTACAGGCGAAATTGGGTCGAATCATATACAACAGGTCTTGTTTCTTGCTTGATATCTGAGCCTGATGATTGTACCAGTCTGGTCTCCCACTCATTTACTCAAAAGAGATTGTGTTAAACAAAATCATTGATTCGATACAGAAAGTTGTACTTTCATTTTTGTTTCTCTTCTTTTTACAGAATCGGTCATTGTCACCCGACAGAAGACTTATACTTGGATAAAAGGCGTTAGGTAACTATACCAAGTTTCAAGTTAACTGGTTGCCAGCCTAGTTAGCTTAGTTGGTAGTGCGTCTATTTTGTAAGCGCTAGGCCGCGGGTTCGATTCCCGCCCGGGGCGGATTTTATTCTGATGGGATAATGTTCGTTCTCGGAACGGCTGGCTTTCTCCTATCCTGTCTTCCTTCTCTCTTCGATTTCGGGACGATAAGACCATAGCAGTTACAGTTCCCTCTGTCAAACCTCTTAAAAAAAAAAAAACCTACGTCAATAGTTTGAAGAGACGCCCGGCATAAATCAACACGGAACAGAGTTTTGATGTTTTACTGATTTTTTTTTTTTTTTTTTTTTTTTTTTTTTTTTTTTATTTTATGTTAAAATTTTTTTT
>NW_007380183.1:0-3287 GCF_000475195.1 Diaphorina citri | reverse complement strand
AAGGAGGAGGACGAGGACGAAGAGGAAGGGACGACGGAAGAGAGAAAGGAAGAGGAGGAGGAGAGGAAGAGAAGAGGAGGAGGAGGAAGAGGAAGAGAGGAGAGGAAGACGACAAGAGGAAGACTTCATTAGTCAGAGCAGTAGTGGAAGGAATAAGTATAGAGTAAATTAAAGAAGAGTGAGAGAGAAGGAGAAGCGAAGAGACGAGGAGGAGAAAGATTGGAGTGGATAGAAAAGACTAGGAGGCGGATTTCCTGTACTTCCTTGAGAAAGGGGAGCAAAAGGAGCGGGAAAAGTGAAGAGACGAGAGAGGACGACAAGGACTACACTTGAGACTTCCTTTGACAGAAGAGAGGAGCAGAGCTAAGTAGTCGAGCAGAGTAGAATGTGGACCATAGAGATAAGGCTGAAATCAGCGAGGAAGGGATGAGTAAAGTGAGCAAGAAGTGACAGAAGGAACGCAGACGACCTGCTCTAGAAGAACCTCACCTGAATCAAAGGGCCCCACAACACAAACAAAAAACCCCCACCCCCCCACCGCAGCCCACTTGAGACTACCTTTGCACAGAAGAGGAGGAGAAGAGCGTAAGCTAGTCCGAGGAGAGTAGATCTGGGAAGCATAGCATAACAGAAATCGCGAAAAGGGAGAGAAAGGAGAGAGGACGTGAAGGAAGGATTCGTCTGCTCTAGAAGGTCACTCTAGATGAATCAAGGGGGTAGGCTCTCAAGGCAAGGGATTATAAAGAAGTAATCAACAGGAAAAATTGGAACGGTGTCAAAATAATGAGAGAAACAGGGAACGCAAAGAGGAGGACGAGTAAGGAGACATGAGAGAAGAATCGGAAACAGGGAGCCTGACCAGGGGGCAAGAGCGGACAAGGGAGATCTTTACACGCCGAACAGTGCCGGCAGCCACGCCCTCCCCTCGCCCAGCTCGCGGCGCTCCGCGAAAAGACGGAGGAGAAGGAGGACAGGGATACAAACGCGCCGCGAACGCGGCGCGGCGCGAGGGCGTCCTCTCGCTCCGCTTCACCGCCGCGGATTACGTCTACCGCGCGCGCCTCTCTCGCTGCCTCCAACTTGGCAGTCCCCAACGTGGTTCGTCTCCGCAAACGTCCATCGCCCTCGCCACTACTGAGCTTCTCTCGCCTTGCGCCCTCTAAAAGTCGTAACTCCCATTTAATAAAACAGCACACTAGGTGCGGTCCCCGCGCACCGCGCTCCTCCCGATGGCGCTGAGCGCACACGCGGCTCCTGGGTGCCCCCATCCGCCGCCATCTGCCGGCCGCCGTTGCCACGCTCCTCCCTGCCCAGCTACGGCTCTCCCACCCCTTCACTCGTACTCTACCGGCCCGCCCGGCGCCCCCCCAACAAAAGCGCCTCCCATCAGCAGGCCTCCGTCACCGCGCTCGCCCGTCTGCGCTCCGAGACACTTACTCCCCCGGGTTAGCAGGACGCTTCCGCCCCGCGCGTCTCTCGGCGCCCTCGCTCCCGCTCGCTAACACCCCGTCGTCCCATCCTTCTCCCCTGTCCTCGGGCCCCGCGCGTGCGCGCGCCGCGGCAACGTCCCGTCCTCCACGGGCGGGCCGCGGAGAAAGGTGTTGAGCGCCCGTACGCTCTAGCTCCGCGACATTTCCGCAGCTGCGCGTTCCCCCTTTCTCATCCCTCTCGACGCCTCCCCTCGCATTCCGTCTTCCTCTTCCTCCTCGCCTTACGGCTCTCTCCACCACCTCTGACGCCTCTCTTCCCTACCGCACTCGCAATCAGCACAGCCACTCGCTTTCTACGTGGCGCACGTTATCGAAATTTTTTTCTTACCGTCTTTGTCCTGGACCGTCGGTCGTCTAGTCGTCCGAGGACTGTAAGTCCTTACATTTTTTCCCACTCTCCACTAACCACTCCGGGACGAGAAGACAGTTTCCTTCAGGACGTCGAAAGGGAAGAAGAGAACGAGGGAAAGAAAAGGAGGACAAGAGGAGAGGGACAAATCCTTCTAAGTTCATACGGGAAGAGAAGAAAAGGAGGTTGCCGTTGGAGAGGAAGGAAGAGTTCTTCTCTGAGATCGGAGAAAGGTATGTGAGGAGAAGGAGACAAAGAAAGAAGGAAGGAGAAGAGAGAGGAGAGGAAGAGAGTTCCTTTGTTAGAAAATCTGGAAGGCTGGAAGCAGAAGATAATGATGGAAGTTTGCTAAGTGTGTAATTCAGCCAGGGCAAAATGGCGAAACACATCAGTGACATCACAAAAGAAACTTGATCCGTTTATGACAGATCGACGTCCTGATGTGATGTCACAATTACTACACACAATCGTCATTTTAGATTTACCTAACTAAACTAAATACAAATAGCATACAAAAGCAGAGTGGACGCAGCTTTAGGTCTCACCAGTTCTCTTTAAAATCTCTATCTCGATCCAATTTAGGTCAAATCCAACTCACAATCCGAGATTTTTCAAGACACATACATACAGGAAACAACAGAAAATTTGATGGTCTCTCCCACATCTTTCCACGACCACATAAATTCACACAATCACTACTACTTCGAAGTCGTGGAAAGATATTTATAGAAATTGAAAGATATGAAGATTGATACATCACCGGAAGTAAAATCAGAAGACCGAATTCCAAACGCGATGAAACCCAACACCGGATTCGATTTCAATTTGGTCACTTGACCTTAAGGGAACCTTAAATGTGAAGTCCAAGGTTGTCTTTAAACGCTCGTTTTGGACAAATCTCTCGCCGAGACCATAAATTAACCAAGATCATTTCGACAACTCGAGAAGTGAGTCCGCTTGGATGCCACATTGATGTGAATGTTGTGAATTAATGATTCATTGGTGTAAAAAATCTATTTATAATAATACGAGGATTTTATATATTTCTTTACGTCACAATCCAGACAAAATATTGGGTGATTTCATGTATGTCATAGGTGTCGTTCAAGTCACAACATCGATGTCTGTAAAAAAATGTATTTGACCGTTCCCTTGAACGTACTGATAGTGGAAATCGGGCTTAACACAGCATTCAATATTTCTTGTGAATCAATCAAAATTCATTCAAGCCTAACAATCGACTTACTTGAGAAAGGAAGAACAAATTGAGAATAACAAAAGAAAATAATAAATAATGTGCTCACCCCAAAATGTCATTCTGAAGCCTTTGCCACTGTGCATGGTCAGATTATTCTAATCCAATTCTCTTTGGAAGAAAAAGAAGTAAAAGACGAAGATGCAAAAGGGAGGAAAAGGAGGAGAAGAAAAAGGAACCTTTTTGACAACTC
>NW_007380182.1:3764-29625 GCF_000475195.1 Diaphorina citri | reverse complement strand
ACTATGGTACCTGGGCTGAGTCACAATGTAAGTATCCACAGACACTATGGTACCTGGGCTGAGTCATAATGTAAGTATGCACAGACACAATGGTACCTGGGCTGAGTCACAATGTAAGTATCCACAGACACTATGGTACCTGGACTGAGTCATAATGTAAGTATCCACAGACACTATGGTACCTGGACTGAGTCACAATGTAAGTATGCACAGACACAATGGTACCTGGGCTGAGTCACAATGTAAGTATCCACAGACACTATGGTACCTGGGCTGAGTCATAATGTAAGTATGCACAGACACTATGGTACCTGGGCTGAGTCACAATGTAAGTCCAACGTTTAGGATAGGTGCGGGTCCACAATGGGGACTATAGACCCTTGCACCAGCGTCCATAACAGAGCCTGGAACCTCCTGCTTATTTATACCTATACACTTGAAAATCCTAAATATATACAGCCCCTTGTGTAACTGACTGACTCACTCACTCATACTAATTCTAACCCACTTGTAGATGAGCTAGGAAGATGTTTTCACCATTGGATTCCTTATTACTTTCTTGTTGCATAGCAGCTAGTAGACTTTTGGAATCTGTAAAAATGATGATATTTCCTGTAACATTATTCTTGATCAAATGAGATAGGCAGTGAATGTCATGTGCCCCTTTTAAATGTTTTATTTTTTAAATAATACAGGAATAAGGATTAAACAGGGTGGTATAAATAGATTATGGTAGAAGAAAAGGAAGGTTAGATATTACAATGACAAGGGATAAGAAAAGGGATAACAAGAATAGAGGGGGGGGGATTTAATATAAAGGGAAGGTAATAAAATTGAGCTTTAGGGTATAAAGTAGGAACAATCATTAAAATGAATGGGGATAAGATGGATGCCTGTCTAAGGTATGATCCAACTCTATATTTCTTTGTATACATTAATTTCCTTAAGGAATTTCATAACTTTGTCAATTATGGGAGGATTGTCGCCCAAAATTTCATTTATTTGCTTATCATATATGTTAAATTTTTGTCTAATCCTAATATATTTAACACAATCACATAGTAAATGTTCTACAGTTATAAGAGCCATACAAGTATCACAAATGGGAGGGTCAGATCTTTCCATAAGGTATTTATGGGTTAAGCGTGTATGGCCAATTCTTAACCTACATAGGATTTTTTCCTCTAATCTATTGGTTCTATTAGAGCTAGGCCAAGGATGCACGGATAGTTTAATGTTTTTGATTTTATTAGGGAATGGGACATTATCCCACCATGACTGCCATTTTAGCTTGGTAAGGGATTTTAGGAAGTTTTTGAGATCAGGTAATATTAGTTGTTTAGAGATTGTATGGTAATTGGAAGATTTGGCAGCTAAGTCATTAGGGTACAACGACATAATTATGTACCTGAATATCCCTCATTAGACCCCTGAGCGAGCTCTCTGGCCTAGATGGCACCTTTTGGTATCATCTTAATAAGATAATATATGGACTCACAGCTTTTCTCTGGAACAAACCTGATTATGCGGACTTCTAGAGCTGCTGCGGGTGAATTTTAGAGAAACTGAAGAGGTTGGAATGTAAAAGTGAGGGTGCTTCGAGGTTCCATCAAGGCCCGGGGATAGCAGCTTAACTCCATACACAAAAAGTCCACTCCGAGGCAAAGGTGTGGGGGCGAACAGCCCTAAAGGATGGGTCAAGCTTCTACGTTATGTAGTTTATGATTAAATGTAAGGTCAGCTATTTTAAATGCAGCTCCAATGATATCATCATTTTTAGATCCGTCAGTATAACAAAGGTTAGAATCAGAAGGGCATTTATTGGATAAATATTCATAAAAGTTATTTCTAAATTCAATGGGTAAAACATGTTTTTTTCCCTTAGTTGATATGGCTTCAAATTTAGGGTGTAATAGTGTCCATGGAGGTATCACATTATTTGGGAGTCTTAAATCTGGGAGGATTTCATCTAAATTGTTTGTATTTTCATAGAACCACAAGCTCAAGGGTTTTGGGTGGTTCTGAAAGAGTATCTCAGAGTCAAGCCGAGATGTACTTAAAATGATGTCTCTCATGGGATTGTTTATATTGTAGAGCACTTTGGACATATAGTTATTGCTCAAATATTCTCTTCGAATATGAAGGGGAGGTTCACCAGCATCAACTAATAAGTTTTCTATTCTACTAGATTTAAAGGCACCTGTTGCTATTCTTATGGCTGTATTTTGTATGGGATCCAGTTTATTTAAAATAGCTTTAGGGGCAGAGTTGTATATAGGGGCACCATATTCAATTATTGGTCTAACATAGGTTTTATAGAGACGGAGGAGGACTTTTCGGTTAACGCCATTATTTCGGTTGTTTAAAATTTTTAAAATGTTTATAGCTTTCATGGCTTTAGCTTTTGTATAAATAATGTGGTCCTTCCATGTTAATCTATAGTCCATGATCATTCCTAAAAGTTTCATTTCATTACTGACATTTAAATTGACCCCGTTAAAGTTTAAATTTAGGTTGAACTTGGTTTTTCTTTTGCTAAATACAACCACTTTAGTTTTCTCTTCAGAGAATTTAGAACCATTATTTTTAGTCCATATAACCAAATTATTAAGGGCAATTTGTAGGGTCTCTTCTATTAGTTTGAAATTTGGATGGGACATATAAATTAAAATGTCATCAACATAGATGCTATATTTAATAGGAGAAGGGAAGCATTGGACTATATCCGTTATTACAATATTCCACAAGGTAGCACTGAGGGATGACCCCTGTAGTATACCGTTTTCTAGTGTATGGGGGGAAGATAAGAAATTTTTAACTTTGACTAGGATTTTTCTATTCTTTAGAAATTCTTGGAGGTATAAGAATAATCTGCCTTTTATATCCCATTCTTTAAGCTTGAGCAGTACTTTGTGTCTCCATGTTAAATCAAAAGCTTTTTCAATATCTAAACTGATGGCAACTACTTTCTCTTTGGAAGCAAAGGCCTTTAAAATATTATGCTGGATAACAGAAAGGCTGTCAAGAGTGGACCTGTTTCGAATACAGCCGTTTTGGTATTCACTGAGGAATCTGTTGGATTCCAAAACCCATGGATAACAGAAAGGCTGTCAAGAGTGGACCTGTTTCGAATACAGCCGTTTTGATATTTATTTAGAAATCTGTTAGATTCCAAAACCCACCTAAGTCTATGATTGACCATTTTTTCTAAAGTTTTGCTTACGCAACTGATTAGGGAAATTGGGCGGTAATTTTTGGGGTCTTTTGGATCCCGTCCAGGTTTAGCAATTGGGACAATAATTGAAGTTCGCCAACTATCGGGGAATGTACTGGTAGTCCAAATTTGGTTGTATAAGGATAGGAGATGTTCTTTGGATTCTTTGGATAGGTTTTTAATCATAGGGTATGAAATTGAATCAGGTCCAGTGGCCGATGATTTACAATTTTTTAGAGCAAGTTCTAGTTCGTTTAAATTAAATTCAATATTATAGGGTTCAATGCTGTTACAGATTAGGAAGGGTTCCTTCTCAACTCTTGATTTTAGGATTTGGAATTCTGGGTTATAGTTTTCAGATTCTTTGGATAGGTTTTTAATCATAGGGTATGAAATTGAATCAGGTCCAGTGGCCGATGATTTACAATTTTTTAGAGCAAGTTCTAATTCATTTAAATTAAATTCAACATTATAGGGTTCAATGCTGTTACAGATTAGGAAGGGTTCCTTCTCAACTCTTGATTTTAGGATTTGGAATTCTGGGTTATAGTTTTCTGATTTTGAAATACTGGAGAAGTGTTGGGCAAAAATTTCACACTGTATTTTGGGGTCACTAATAATTTCATTGTTTGAATTTCTGATAATATTGATTGGGTTGTAAGGGTACTTGCCTTTTATCCTCCTCAATTGAGACCACATTGTTTTTTGATCAATAGGTTTATTAATGGTAGATAGAAAGGAAATCCAATGGACATTTCTTTTAGTATTGATTAAAAGGCGAGTTTTAGCTCGCAATTTTTTAAATTCTATAAAATTTTCAATAGTAGGGTACTTTCTATATTTTTTAAAAGCTTTTTTCTTTTGTTTTATGCTTTCACCTATTTCACTGCACCACCATGGGACACATTTCTTTTTAAACTGACATTTAGGGATGGATTGGGAACTAGCGTCTAAGATTATACTATTAAAATGGGCTATACTCTCATTAATATCATTCATTTGAGACATTTCTTGAATTTTTGATGAGATTTCTTGGTATTTAACCCAATCTGCTTTACCATATGCCCAGGGTTTGGATGTGTCAGAAGGAGAAAAATTTAATGAGGGTAATTCTGATATAATAATGGGGAAGTGGTCAGAAAAATTTAAATCATTGTGGGTTAGCCATTTTAGGTGTGGAAGGAGAGTATCAGATACAAGGGATAAATCAATGTGTGTGAAGACTTTATGGGTTATGTTAAAATGGGTTGGAGACCCATCATTTAAAAGGCAAAGGTTATTATTGTTGAGCAAGAAATTCTCAATAATATGGCCAATTATCTATGTGTGAGGGCAACCCCATAAAGAATGGTGAGAATTGAAGTCTCCTACGATAAAACAAGGTAGGGAGTTGATTATAAAGTGATTGTAAATATGCTATGTGTAAAGTAATATTGTGAGAGATATATACATTGCATATAGTAATGAAACCAAATGAAGGGTGGAAAACTTTAACAGCCACAGCCTGTAGTTCAGTGTGAAGGGGGAGGGGAATAGAGTATAAGCTGTATAAGGACTTGTGAAAAAGTGTTATTACACCATTAGTTCCTGTATAATTATTGTTAGAAAAAAAAAGCTTTATAATAAGACCAAAATAATACTTGGTAAAACTTTCAATAACTTAATAAATAAAAAAAAACTCTTGACTTTTAGTTTTACAAATGTAATATATTTTATCTTTACGCGTATTTCGGGTGTTACCCCAAATTAATTCTCAAGATGATATTTAATTACAACCTTAATTAAATATCATCTTGAGAATGGGGTAACACCCGAAATACGCGTATAGATAAAACTCGCACTTGGTGCCCGCGTGTTCGCTACGCGGAGTTGCGGTCGCGCTGCGCGCTCCCGGAGCTTCACGGGGTTGTGCATGGGGTCGCGCTTTGCGCTCCCTTGTTTACGGTCGCGCTGCGCACTTCCGGGGGCTTCGCGGGGTGTGCATGGGGTCGCGCTTTGAGGTCCCTTGTTAACGATCGCGCTGCGCGCTCCCGGGAGCTTCGCGGGGTGAGCATGAGGTCGCGCTTCGCGCTCCCTTGGCTTCGCCCCTGAAATCTAATATCGTCCCTGAGTTTTATAGAAATGAAAACTAAAAGCGTGAGAAAATATTAAACGTAGGAAAACCTAGCTAAATTATACTAGCTGAATTCCGTCGCTTCGCTCCGGAATCCCGCTAGTTCATCCCGAGGCATGGCCAAGCTTGTGGAAAAGGCATGGCCGAACTTGTATTTTTATCAAACTAAAAACATAAACGAAACTCAATATTAGGCGAGCGAGGAAAAGTTTTCTCTCCCGCAGACTCTGCTTTCTGTGTATTTCTTATGGAGATTTTAGCGATGAAAAATTGATCATACCTATCTCAGGATCGGTTTAGATTTTCGCAAAATCCTTTCTTATTGCACATCTAGACCATAAAAGGAATATTCCTACCAAATTTCAGCTTTGTAGGTGTTGTGGTTCTCGAGATAGAGCGATCAGTGTGTGAACTATGAAATGTGAACTATGAATGGATCTCGTTTTTATAATATAAGACTAGCTGAATTCCGTCGCTTCGCTCCGGAATCCCGCTAGTTCATCCCGAGGCATGGCCTAACTTGTAGAAAAGGCATGGCCGAACTTGTAGAAAATAATAAAAAATACGGTCGCGCTGCGCGCTCCCTATTAGCTGCATAGTTGTCAAACTAAAAACATAAACGAAACTCAAATATTAGGGGAGCGAGGAAAAGTTTTCTCTCCCGCAGTCTCTGTACTCTGTGTATTTCTTATGGAGATTTTAGCGATGAAAAATTGATCATACCTATCTCAGGATCGGTTTAGATTTTCGCAAAATCCTTTCTTATTGCACACCTAGACCATAAAAGGAATATTCCTACCAAATTTCAGCTTTCTAGGTGTTGTGGTTCTCGAGATAGAGCGATCAGTGTGTGAACTATGAAATGTGAACTGTGAACTGTGAATGGATCTTGTTCTTATAATATAAGATTCCCATTTAGGTAGGTAAGTACCGAGTACAAGTGTTTGTGTGTTTTACTGTGGAAAAATAAATAAATAAAAACTCTAAATTTGTATGTACCATGGGTACTAATTCTTACGTCTGTTGTTATATTACACATAAATACACTAAATAATATATGCACCTAGGTACTGGCATATTTGTATAGATATGTAGCAGGGATGTACACTTTGTACAAATTGTGAGTAGCAAGTTCTGTAACCAGCTTGTTAGCACTCTGGAGGGATATAACTTGAACAATTACCTTGGTTCTAGAAACTCTGGTATAATCAAGGACATCACAGTGAGGGATTATGGAAGTCACACACTGCCCAACTTTGTATCTACCTAGGTAAGGAGACTTGGGTTGAGGAGGATCATCAGGATTGGAAGAGGCATTAACGTCATTGGGAACGGGATTGGACAAGGGTTTACATTCGAACACAACTTTGAATTGTTCATAGGCCACTCCATCTTGGTAGAGGTTCACCACGAGGTTCTGGGGGGGATCACCCCCAGAATTCACACTCATTTTAGAGTGGAATGTATAGTATGACGGGAGAGAGGACTACATGAAGGAAGGATCAAGTAGAACTCAGTCAATAAAAGAAAAAATATTACAAAAGTAAAACAAAAGAAAGTAAAAACTCAAGTCACTCACTATAGGCCTAAGCCGGAAAGTTCGAGAAAATCTCACGATGTTACTTCAACAAGAGGAAAATCGCGACTGATGAAGATGAAAAGTTTGATAAAAAAAAAAAAATGTTGATAAGAGAAAGAGAGAGGAGGGAAGCTTTTCCTTCCCCTCTCTCAATCCGCTGCCTCCGATTTTTAGAGGGTCCCTTCTTTTCTCTGTTGACATCATTAGAGCGAAAAAGAGTAACTACTAAATTTGAACTACCTCACGTTCTGGTCTACCGGCCAGATCTGCGCCTGTCCGGCCTGTCGGGCTGACAGAGATGTACCTACGAGCATAGGTACTTTATTATCATTATTATTATTATTATTATTTTCAAAGAGGTTTGATAGAGGGAACTGCAACTGCCAAGGTCTTATCGTTCCGAAATCGAAAAGATAAGGAAGACAGGACAGAAAGCCAGCCGTTCCGAGAACGAACATTATCCGTTCAAAATGAAATCCGCCAGACTACTAGATCGCACATTACAGTGTCTAGTGTCTTGTTTATAAATTTAAGGTAGACGAAGGGATATTGTCCACAATTTTATGTCACGATCATAAACTAACCCCTCTCTGGTTTTACAGTCTTCTTTTACTTCATGTTGGGTAAATTTAGTCCTTCTACACAAACGTTTGCAAACAATGCGCGCTTGGTGTAACATTACCTTTAAACCGACAGCAGCCGGGTCAACTCCGCGCACACATGAACGCTGTTTGCAAGCCAATGTTTGTGGGAAAATGATTGCAAACACCGCATCGTTTGCAAACAGTGTTTGCTAACGCGCTTGGTGTAACATTACCGTTATAATATTATGAAATCCGCCCCGGGCGGGAATCGAACCCGCGTCCTATCGCTCACAAAAGGCAGACAAGGTCTTAGCGCGCTTGGTGTAACATTACCTTTATAATTATCATTCTGCTCAGTCACAAATTCATAATGAAAAAAGTCCATAGATGAATGCACCAACATAAAGTGCCTCATGAGTAAATAGTCTAAAATAATAGCCCATAGATTAGTACGTTCATCTACTCGTATCTAGGTAGGTACATACAACATACAAGGAAAACTCGCAAATTCATACAAAACACCTGTCAGGTGTTATTTTTATAGTCAGAACTGAGCATAGTTAACACTTGTGCATTTTATTTATCATTTAAAACGTTCTATGTGCCTAAACACCTCTTGGAAACAGGGCAAGGGACATTTTGATCTACATAATTTATCGAATCGCTGTATTAAGTTTGATCAAAAGCAACCTCCGTGGCCGAGTGGGTGCTTTATATCATTTAAGTTCATGCCAGGTAAGAGGCATCTCACCACAAATTGGTTTTCTAATTAGTCAGACAGCTAGATGTCTACGGAATTTTCCCAAAGAAAATAGAAATAGGTACGTAGATACATAATTACTTATAGGGGAGACATATGGGTGTATATTCTACCATCATTACCTAGGTAATAATTTGTATAGGAATAGGAAATTGCGGAAAATAATAGCTAGGTGACTGAGACAATGCTTCGATGGTATAATAAGTGTAGTTATAAGTTATAGGTAGATTGGATAACAAACTCATAAAAAATATAATATTCGATTGAACAGTAGGTACGCAGATTTATCTACTATCTATTAACAAGATAGATAAGTAGGTAAGTTTAAGGATTGCAAAATGACAATAAGGTGGTAAGTATTGGTATGACTTTGCATAACACCAGGAGTGATATTATTACTGATGAGCTGCGTAGAAGACAATAAACCGTGATTAGGAATAAATTTTTCGACAGGAAAGTACCGCTAACATCAGTACCTACCTGAACTCATTACGCCCAACTATACCTAGGTTGCCCCTCATTCTTCCTAATACAAACAGATACAATCATACACCTAAGTACCTGCTTACGAGTATTACAAAGTACAAAGCCAAATTACAAAAAACAATGCCGGTAGACTGTTGGCTCATCCGCCCGAAGCCGTTGGCCAACAAGAGCTGATTGCTTATCCCGGCAATCGGTCGGTCAAAATTAAATGACAAATAGTGTGAGTATGCAATGTGTCATACAATAAATAGTTTGTATGCTAGTATTGCTTGTGCTAGTGGATGCGCAAGAATCACAACGTAGGTAAATATCCAAGCGAACGGCTAAAAAACTAATTAGACTATGCAATCTGGTGTACAATAAACATTATTCAAATTTTACCATTTTAGTGGATGTATCACCTTCCCCACTCATAAAACACTGTTGCTGAATTTCTACGAGCGCCTAGTAACTAATGTACTTATGCAATGTGCCGTGTAAATATTATACTTTTCCTCCCCTACGATACAATATCATTGGATGTGCCGTTCCGAGAACAAATAAAGTTCGCCCCATTAAACGTGAATTCTTTTTCAGACGTCAAACTTTTGTTGAACTTTCCAAATGTACAAAATGCCACATTGATATACCTCCTAGTAATGGCTACCTTCTTAATTTTTTAGCCTCATTTTTTCTACAATATCCCTTTTGTCCATCGGTTTATAACCTCCTTGTTTTTTTTTTTGTTTAAAGTTTGGCCAAAACCTCAGAAACAAGTCCTGAAAGACGAATACGTTGGAGTTCTAGAGCCTTTCTTGTTCAAAGTAAGTTGATAATGATAATGTTGATATCAGTGTTCGTAGGTGTTGGAAGGTTGGAACTGATAGAAATGTGGTCAATGGATCAAAATAAGCAAAGTAAGATCGGAAATTCGGAAAAGTTGAATAGCTCGTACTGTATCATTGGTACCAGTCTCTTTTTGGAACATTCGTGTACTTGTATACCTAGCCTAGGAAACAAGTCCTGAAAGACGAATACGTTGGAGTTCTAGAGCCTTTCTTGTTCAAAGTAAGTTGATAATGTTGATAGTTGATATCAGTGCTCGTAGGTGTTTGAGCTGATAGAAATGTGGTCAATGGATCAAAATAACCAAAGTAAGATCGGAAATTCGGAAAAGTTGAATAGCTCGTACTGTGTCATTGGTACCATTGTCTTTTTCGAACAATCATGTACTTGTATGAAACAAGTCCTGAAAGACGAATACGTTGGAGTTCTAGAGCCTTTCTTGTTCAAAGTAAGTTGATAATGTTGATAGTTGATATCAGTGTTCGTAGGTGTTGGAACTGGTAGAAATGTGGTCAATGGATCAAAATAACCAAAGTAAGATCGGAAATTCGGAAAAGTTGAATAGCTCGTACTGTATCATTGGTACGATTGTCTTTTTCGAACAATCATGTACTTGTAAACCTACCCTAAAAAGGCACAATTTCATTGTGAGGGACGTATCTCATTAATTGTGTCTTTGGATTTCAACCACGAATACCTCTACTGAGCCTTTTTTTCCAGGTGTCCGGCAAGTCGTGCGATATTTTGGAAGATGCCATCCTGAGGTACACGGAAATATTGAAGACCAACTGGAGAAACCTGACCAAGTTTGATAGCGTGGTGACGGCGCCCAATATTGTGGGCAAAACTATCAAGCTGAAAATCAGACTGCTCAACGAGTGTGAAAAATATCCGCATATTGATATGGATGAAAAATGTAGGTGAAATTCCACGTACTTCCTAGAGAGGTGTCCAAACACGGGTCATGTGTCCATGTCGATGGACGAGGTAAATCTATGTTGTCGAGGCAGTGTGGACGTGTCAGTCGACTTCGATCGATGGTCGGTCGACTGTGTGTGTGGACACAACTTTATAATCCTTACTTTAATGTAGAAAGATATCAACACCCTTAGCAGTTATACAGAGACGTTGGAGCGTAGCCCGATACGAATTGGCCGATCTAACGAAAACAACTTTCCTTCATGGTAACAAGTTGTCCTGTCCTGAAGCGTCCTCCCTTGTGTAATTTCAGATACTTTGGAAATCAAGAACTCTAGTTGCCTGCTGACAAGTCAAAGTATTTGGGGCATATTGAGAGGACTGGAAACATTTTCGCAGTTGCCAATACCTGCCCCAAACGGCGACCAATTGGTAAGTGAAGGGGGATAAAGATAAAGGTTACAGGATGTCAGGATTCTTATACTAAGTCTGTACCTACATATGAACCTACACAAAAATTCGGCCTCACTAAACCTATGTACTTCTAGTTGGACTGGGAGCTAGAAAAATGACACTTTGTAACTCTACTCTTGTTCCATTTTTGTTTCAGATTATTCGCGTTCAAACGATCGAAGATTTCCCTCAATTCCCTCACCGGGGTCTTTTAGTGGACGGCTCCCGGCACTATCTCCCCATCAAAGCAATCAAGAAGCAACTCGACATCATGTCCTACAACAAACTGAACGTCCTCCATTGGCACCTTGTTGACGATCAGTCTTTCCCCTACGAGAGCAAAAAATTCCCCTCGCTGAGTCTCAAAGGAGCGTTCGGCCCGGATGCGATTTACACGGAAAAGATGATCAAGAATGTCATTGAGTATGCCAGGTTGAGAGGAATTCGGGTCATTCCCGAGATCGACACCCCGGGTATGTCCATGTTCCTCTTGCTTGTTGGTTGTTGAGCATCTGGCACCGAAACTTATACTGGTAATGTAAAGCAGCGTCTACAGAGTCTACAGTATGGTAGATCGGCATCGCTGGACTAACCATTCCTTGACTACATGTTGGTGGTCACATCAGACATCACAGCATCACACTAAACAACTTTGTCATCGCGACAAGTTGTCTGATCATGATCAATAAAATCGTTTCTTTTACCTCCTCAGCAACGAAATTTTGAAATGCATTGTTCCATCTGATCAATGATTGCTTCTTTTGGGAGGTCCTCAGCAACAAAATTTTGAAATGCTTTGTTCTAATGTTGACAGGTCACACGGACAGTATGGAGCCGGGAATGCCACAAATTCACTGTCATTGTCCGCATCGGGTTGAAGGCAAAACATTCGTCGGTCCTCTGGATCCAACCAAGAACGTCACCTTAGACTTTGTCCGCGACTTATTTACCGAACTGGGACAACGCTTTCCCGAAAGCTATGTACATTTGGGCGGAGATGAGGTGGATTTCTTCTGTTGGTATGTTATAAGTCGGTGATGATCGTTTGAAATTTTTGATAGTGAACATGGCTTTCGATTGTCCAATAAAATCACCCGCTCCTGTTCGTTTACATTCCCACAGGGAACAAAACCCAGAGATCAAGGCTTTCATGAGCACCAGACAGTGGGACGGTCCTCAGCTGCAGAGCTACTACATGCAGTATCTTCTCAAGGCGATCAAGACCATCCGCAAGCGGTCTGTCGTGTGGGAGGAGGTGTTCCAGGACTGGAAGAACGTCAACGGGGATGCTCAGGCCATGTCGATGGACAAGGACACCATTGTGCAGGTGTGGAGAGGGGGTGGCTTGGAGGGCGCCAGCGCAGCCGTCAAAAGAGTAAGTCCAGAACGAATGTTTCATTAGAAATATTTCAGTAAGTTTTTTTTTTAAGTTAAGCAAGGTTTTAGGTATACATATACTTATCTGTAAACTTTCCCAATGAAATATACAATAAGACCGTGTTTAGACTGCGGGAGTAAAGGGACTTTTCAGTCTCATTTTGGCAGGATAAACAAGGTATATTCTATTCTATTCTAAGTTCAGTCAGTGTCTCCTCTTGAGCGCCATTTACGTTGACGCACGTAAGACTTGCTTACCTTCAGCAACCCATGGCGTTTGACTTCATACACAAAAAGCCCACTCTGAGGCTTAGGTGGAGGGGCACCTGCCCCAAGGGATGGATTAAGTATACGAATCTCCGAACCCGTGGCGTTGAAAACGGGTATGTATTCATATTGAGTCGTAAGTCCAAAAAGCCCACTCTGAGGCTTAGGTGGAGGGGCACCTGCCCCAAGGGATGGATTAAGTATACGAATCTCCGAACCCGTGGCGTTGAAACGGTTGAAAACGGGTATGTATTCATATTGAGTCGTAAGTCAGTTATAAGCTCGATAAGCAACCTGTTTCCATATAGCCTTCCACGTGGCTTTGATGTGATCAGTAGATATGACAACTTGTTGAACTCTTCTTTTCTCCAGGTCGTTTCGGCAGGATACAAAGTGATCAATTCAATTGGATGGTATCTGGATAATTTGGAGCAAGAGTTCGAGACTTACCATGGTATCAGGGTGGGATCCATTGATCTGACTCCAGAAGAGAAGAAACTGTTTTTGGGTAAGGAAAATGTGTGTAGAGAGGAAATAGGTATACTTCTATCTACATATCTACAATAATACCTACACAGCTGTAATTACAATCTACGGGTATCAGGGTGGGATCCATTGATCTGACTCCAGAAGAGAAGAAACTGTTTTTGGGTAAGGAAAATGTGTGTAGAGAGGAAATAGGTAGGTATACTTTTATGAGTATATCTGCAATATTACCTACACAGCTGTCATTTCAATCTACAATTTCTACCTCCCAATGACGGTGTACAGCACTAGCACTGTACACTGTGTACAAGTCAGAGACTGTAAAACCGGGAGGAGCCGGAGGTGGTAATTGTAATACAGATACACAGATATTCCTACTCATGTTTATTATATTTTCGTCCCTCCCATAGTAGTAAACATCTGATTCTTTGATCCACAGGTGGTGAAGCGTGCATGTGGGGCGAGAAAGTGGACGAGACGAACATCGAGTCCCGAGTATGGCCCCGAGCCTGCGCCGCAGCCGAACATCTCTGGTCCTCACCGCAACCCAGCAACAACACAAAGAACCGGATTACAGAACATGTATGCCGTCTCAAACGCCGTAACGTGCAGGCAGCTCCAGTGTATGATATTTCCTACTGCAGCCCTGTCATCCCACAACCAACCCGCGGGTCATTTTCTTATGGACGTTTCTTCTCCCTCGATCACATCCGGGAAAGTCTCGGCTTAACGAAAGACAACGAGGAAGACAGCCATTACGAAACGGTCACTTCGTCCAGTGACAAAGCGCCCACTGAGGAAAGTGCGACGGAAACTCCTAATCCTACCCTAATCCCTTCGGGGAAAGTCTCGGCTTAACGAAAGACAACGAGGAAGACAGCCATTACGAAACGGTCACTTCGTCCAGTGACAAAGCGCCCACTGAGGAGAGTGCGACGGAAACTCCTAATCCTACCCTAATCCCTTCAGAGAAGAAGGCTGAAAAATCTTCAGCACCTTTCCACGCTGGTGTGAACGGAATATTGTTGTTCTTTAGCGTTGCGTTTTTGTTGAAACTTTGATAGAGTAAAAATAAATGAAAGGATACCTATTATTAATAAAATATATCAAAACAGTGCCCCGAGTCCCCGACTCCCGAGCGTACACTTCGAGATTGGCAATCCGTCAAGAATCAGAATAAAATTTTGTAAAAGTTGACGTTTGCTCGGTCCTAAAATGGCAGAAGTTTTTTGGTTGCACAATGAAAATAAAATCCAAAGCCGCCGATTTTAGGAAGTCCCTTTTGATTTCTTCGACCAATCAGATCCTGGAAGCTCACTGTTTACAATTTGCTGTTTCCACGCTGGTGTGAACGGAATATTGTTGTTCTTTAGCGTTGCGTTTTTGTTGAAACTTTGATAGAGTAAAAATAAATGAAAGGATATTATTAATAAAATATATCAAAACAGTGCCCCGACTCCCGAGCGTACACTTCGAGATTGGCAATCCGTCAAGAATCAGAATAAAATTTTGTAAAAGTTGACGTGTTGCTCGGTCCTAAAATGGCAGAAGTTTTTTGGCTGCACAATGAAAATAAAATCAAAAGCCGCCGATTTTAGGAAGTCCCTTTTGATTTCTTCGACCAATCAGATCCCGGAGCCTCACTGTTCACAATTCGCTGTTAACCAATCAAAATGGTTTTCCTGGAAGAAAGACGTGATCTGATTGGTCGCGAAAAAACCGCGATTATTTTTGTAAACAAAAACAAACGAATTTGCGTTTTCTTTTATGAAGTTTTGGGACCAATTTTTAAAATTTAGATGTAAATTTCAATATTAAATAATTAAATGTTGAATTAAATAAAATATTAATCAATTATTAACTGTGAAAAGTCGATTGTGTATTTGTGTTTACTGTCCGTCATTCTTTTATCTATCCAAAGTATGGCTGAAAGCCTTGATGATTTGAACTTGCCGTCAGCCATAATACAAAGGCTGATCAAAGAAGCTCTGCCCAAAGATGCAGAGGGTAAAATCAATGTCTCAAAAGATGTAAGACTGGCTGCAGGAAAAGCTGCTTCTCTATTTATCTTACACCTAACAACAGAAGCCTTGAGCATTGCCAATGAAAAGAATAGGAAAACGCTGAGTGGGGTGGATGTTATTGAAGGTGTTAAACAAATTGGATTTGAGGTGTTTGCAGGAGCTCTACAGAAGAAATTAGAACGTAAGTATTGAAAAAACCAATCAACTCCCATGGCATAGTGGTCACTGCACTCGCCTTGCATGCAGGAGACCCGGGTTTGATTCCCGGTGGGGTCAAGAAATTTGCATCATGCAAGTGATTGATTCTATGACTTGTGGGGCTCACTCAGCCTTGTGAGGAAAATGAGTAGCTATGACATATAAATGCACATAGCAACCGGTGCCAGCATGGTAAATAAACATTGGATTTTAGGATTATTGAGATATTGGGAAAATCCTACAATGCTGCAGTGAGCATCAAAGTTGTGACATAACAACACAAAGAATTAACTGCATTTATTGAAAAAACCAAGACAACTATCTGGCTAAATCTTCACTTTGTTCAGCACGTGTATGAGCTATAATATAATAAAAGACCACAATCACAGGGTTGGATTGAGAAATAGGTGATTTAAGTACCTACAAGTATATAAAACAAAAGACCAATTCCAAAAATATCTCTTATTGGATATTTTACTTCAACTTCAATGATTCTATCACGAGAAAATCAATTCATGAAAGATTCACATCATATGCTGCTAACATGGTGTGTACCAAACCTAGAACAAGCTTGTACATAGTATCATATTGGTTCTATTTCCTTTCAGAATTGAGCACAAAGAAAAGGAGAAGCACAGGCAAGAAGGACACTTCAAAGAATGTGAGTAATGTTGAAGAAATGGAAGTGGAGGAGGGAGAGGAAGAAGGAGAAGAGGAAGAAGTAGAAGGAGAGGAGGAAGAAGATGACAAAGAAGAATGAATGAAACAAACATGGGTTTGTGTTTTAGATAATGTCCTCAGGGGTTTGTAACAACAAAAAATGTCTGTGATAATCTGATAATGTTGTTAAGAAAAAGGAAAGTTTTTTTCCATTCAAAATAAAGGGTAAAGAGATAGATTTCTTCCTTGCAGAGAATAATATAAGAAGATTCCCACTCATATTATATTACTAGCTGAATTCCGTCGCTTCGCTCCGGAATCCCGCTAGTTCATCCCGAGGCATGGCCAAGCTTGTGGAAAAGGCATGGCCGAACTTGTATTTTTATCAAACTAAAAACATAAACGAAACTCAAATTTAGGCGAGCGAGGAAAAGTTTTCTCTCCCGCAGACTCTGCTTTCTGTGTATTTCTTATGGAGATTTTAGCGATGAAAAATTGATCATACCTATCTCAGGATCGGTTTAGATTTTCGCAAAATCCTTTCTTATTGCACACCTAGACCATAAAAGGAATATTCCTACCAAATTTCAGCTTTCTAGGTGTTGTGGTTCTCGAGATAGAGCGCTAGAGATAGAGCGATCAGTGTGTGAACTATGAAATGTGAATGAGTGAATGGATCTCGTTCTTATAATATAAGATTCCCATTTAGGTAAGTAAGTACCGAGTAGGTACAAGTGTTTGTGTGTTTTACTGTGGAAAAATAAATAAATAAAAACTCTAAATTTGTATGTACCGTGGGTACTAATTTTTACATCTGTTGTTATATTACACATAAATACACTAAATAATCTATGCACCTAGGTACACATTTTAAATATCACATGATGGACTTGGTGACCCTCAGTTGGTTCTCGAGATAGAGCGATCAGTGTGTGAACTATGAAATGTGAACTGTGAACTGTGAATGGATCTTGTTCTTATAATATAAGATTCCCATTTAGGTAGGTAAGTACCGAGTACAAGTGTTTGTGTGTTTTACTGTGGAAAAATAAATAAATAAAAACTCTAAATTTGTATGTACCATGGGTACTAATTTTTACATCTGTTGTTATATTACACATAAATACACTAAATAATATATGCACCTAGGTACACATTTTAAATATCACATGATGGACTTGGTGACCCTCAGCCTAGAAAGAAAAATTGGTTTTCTAGAGGCATTTTACATTTTGCATTTCAAATTGGTTTTCAAAAGCATTTTGCACATCTCTGGGTACACATTTTAAATATCACATGATGGACTTGGTGACCCTCAGTCTAGATAGTCTAGAAAAAACTTTACACCTTGCAAAAGTTGTGAAAATACATCTTCTTTGTTTTCCTTTTAGATGCTTTAACTATGTGTTAAAACATGTCATTCGTGCAGAAAAACCTTTAAAAATATTGCTTAAACAATATACTGTTTGCTGTGACATCAAAATAAATACATATTGCAAGATGTAAAGTTCCTTTCAGAAATGGACTAGAGTCCTGTTCTTCATGAATTTTCATACTGACCTTACACTTTGTATGACTTGGAGGAATCATCATTGGAATGTCTAATAGCTAGCTTTTTCCAAGGCTTCTAATTGAAAGCTCAAACGTTCTTCTTTGGCTCGAAGTCTGTGAGTAACCTGGGGAGAAAGTAAATCAGTAAATTAACATCACCTGGATCCCATATAAAGTAGGTAGATAAGTGAAGAAAAAAAATTACTTTAAATGAAATGAGACATGAAATATTTCTTCAGTTTTTTTTTTTTTTTTTTTTTTTTTTGAAAATTTTTTAAAAATTTCCCTTTTATATTTTTTTATTTTTTTTTTTTTTTTTTTTTTTTGAAAATGTATTGAACAAATTGAATGCCAGTACTGTGTAGTACGAATTTCACTGTTGCTTCTGATTAGAAAAATGTCTAGCATATATGAACACATCACTCAGTGGGTCAATTTTGCAAGGGATCTTAATCTTACCACTCTCTTATCTATGTACGTTCCCAGGAATGTGTCCAGGTCTATTTTATTCTCCAGGAAATTATCTGCTATTCTCTCACTCTCCTCTTCGTGAATGTTCACTGTTTTGAGCAGTTGTTCCTGAAAGAAAGATGGGAAAAATGACATTTTTTCTCTTAGCTGGAATCTGACTTGATACCTGGGCTGCGCTTCGTACACAATGTGTTAAACAAAAATAATGTAAATCTTAAATTTATTTTGGGCATTAGTGAAATACTGGGAGAGGTTTATGAGCACAAAATTAGTATAAATCTTGACCATATTTAAAATAATGTGATTTATTTTATTAGCTAGAGAGGAACAATCAATAACAATTTATTAATGAACTGCCCAGAGTCTGGGTTGCCAGATGACACACCATACTACTGAAACAGAATAACTGACACATCTGCATTATTTTGTCCAATTTTAATAAAGGCATAATACATAAGGAAATAACAACCATAATATAAAATACTTACATTATTTGGAACATGACTTGTGATAAGAGGAGGTCTTCGTTGGAGTTCTCGTATCACTGCCTGCACTACCCGCCCAAGATCAGAATGTCTTGTGAAATTCAACAGTCCAGGGGCATTGATAATTTCATCACCTGAGGCATTCACCCAAAGGTGATTGATTGAGGGAGATATTTTCAAGATTGGTCTGACCATTGGAAAGTCTGGTGTTAATATAACATTGAGAGAAAATTTGTTCGGCCCTGAAGAGAAATCAACTTTGTACTCAGCATTGTCCGTGACTTGGGAAACACTGAAATGAATAAATAGAAAATAATTAGGGTGTTAATGATGGGATTATGTAGAGCATCTCCATTAGGAGATTACTGCCAAATAAATAAATTAGTTCAGGGAACTGTAAAACTGCAAAAAATGACCCCCTGATGGAATGAGAACAAATCAACAAATTATCATAGCTGTGCAAGATCAGAGAATTACATTTTGGACATTCCATAAGATCTTGAATTCAGTGAACTGTAAAACTGCAAAAAATGACCCCCTGATGGAATGAGAACAAATCAACAAATAATCATAGCTGTGCAAGATCAGAGAATTACATTTTGGACATTCCATAAGATCTTGAAACTCCTGAGTAGGTAACTTACTTGTCATTGAATATCTTTAGAGTGTTGATCTGTCTCCATCTCTCCTGTTGTAGATCTTCTTGGTTATACATGGTGAAAAAGCTCTATGCTTTTTACAAGTATCAATGCAGATTTTCCACAAAAATCGCAAGATAGGTATGTTGCTGTATAAAACAAATTGGGGTAATTTAGTGGTTAACAGGGTTCAATTTAAAAACAGTAATTTTAAATAAAACACCCATTTACTTCACAACTTTTTTGCACTTTCCAGTTTTCCTGTTGTCATTTTCTTCTTCTTTTTTCCCCCAACCCCTCCTGGAAAACTGTAAACAAAAGAGGAAAATCGACACGACCTTGAAAAGATACGTAATTAGAAAGTCCCCTGAGTTCCGTCACAAGGAACGGATGATTCTGACGACCAACATCAAAATCGAATATGTTTTTCTTTTTCTCCTGAAATAAAAAAATAAATAATTATTAAATTACGTAGTACCTACATTGAAATATTTTTTTTTTATTGGCTATTATTTCATTCTTTTTTTATACCTAATCGTGAAACGAAAAAGAAAAAATAAATCATAAAAATATTTTGGTAGGTAGGTACCTACATAGGTATTATTATCCATCGGCATCGGTTTGAAGTGTGGTAAACGCAGCTATACGGAAACAAGTGTAGGTAACAAGAAATTCACTGATTCTTGGAAAGAGAAGAAAGCAAAGCGTGAGAGGAGGAGAGGGGGGAAGGGGTTTAGTTTAGTTTTCGCTTGACCGCTCGATGGTTCGGTATGAACAAATCCAAACCTCTGAGAATGATAGCAAGTAAGTAGTGCTTTATTTAGACTGTCAGCTTAGAACATGTTGTTTCAATATACCAACAGTTTAATCGAGCACCTCTTTATTGATATAATTTTGTTTAATGTAATGGTACAAGTGCAATGAAGTCTATAACTCTATAGACAACAGAGGGTCTCTGTCATTCTCGTAGGTTTGGTTGGGTGTGGGTGGGGGGGGGAACCTCGAACACTTTTGAAAGTTAAGAAGGGAACCGCAACGAAAAAAGTCTGGCCACCCCTGCTATAGACTATAGAGGGTCTATGTCATTCTCATAGGTTTGGTTTTGCCTTTTGCAGGCGACTACGCTCTACTAAAAGTCGTACGTCCAATGTGAGATGGACCTAAGAGAAGAGTACAGCACTTTCTTCTGTTCTCCGATTTTACATATTCCATTTACACTGTCCTTCCTTACTGTCGTATTATTAGTTGGCCAGGACCACAATGTGAGTTTAACTCTGGGATTAAGCAATCTTCCGGCGTGAATGACCTGGGTATTCCTGTGTTAAAACGCCTTATCCGAAAAAAAAAAAGCAATCTTATTAGGTTGATTTCAAACTTTGGCCAAAACCCAAATCCCTTGGTGTACAAGGGGAGGCCCCTGCCATTGTCATCAGCCCTTGAGATTGCTTAATTCAAGAGTGAAATCAAGTTTAAACTGAGATTGTGGTTTTAACCACAAACATGTCTAACGTGTTAGAAAAAATGTATTTTTTAAAAAAATAGAAAGAATAGTAGTGTTTGAGCAATTACTTATTTGTTGTGTTGCTCCCTTGCTCCTTGGTCAGTGTCATTAAAAGCTGATCGAATTTTATAAGCTGACATTTTCATGTATTGAGCACCAAAAATCCTAGATCTAGTTTCATAGTATCATGGATAACCAAAGCACATGGTTTGAAAATAATTGTTAGAATCAAAAATCACTAGTCTATTCTTAACAGGAAATGTATCCAAAAACTGACACCTAACCTTCTATTTATTTATTTATTGACATTTTAGTGTCCTTTACTTCTCCTGTCTTAACATTTAAATTGACTTCACAATGAACAAGAGCACATTAAGGCATAACTAAATCGGACTTCTCATGTTTTTTTCTGTAATTTTTACCAGCTCATATTATTGATTCATATCAGATGAATTTGTTGAAGTATTTTCCTCACAAAGAGCAAGCAGCTTTTTACAGGCCCTGACAGCCACCAATGTAGATACTAACCACATAAAATTGCCTAACTTCAGGAAACTGGTGCATTCAATGTTCTAAAGCTGCAGGCATCATTACGCACATTACAGTGTCGTTATAACCGAATGCAGTTTCCAATTTTTACCCAAAATTTGGTCGTTATAACCGAATACGTCGTTATAACCGAGATCGCTATATCCGAATGGAAATACACGCGACGAGATAGAGAATTTCAAGGGACCGGGATTTTCGGTCGTTATAAACGAAAAACACTGTAGGTATCATGGATAACCAAAGCATGTAGTTTGAAAATAATTGTTAGAATCAAAAATCAGTAGTCTATTCTTAACAGGGAAGGTATCCAAAAACTGACACCTAACCTTCTATTTATTTATTGACATTTATTTAGTGTCCTTTACTTCTCCTGTCTTAACATTTAAATTGACTTCAAAATGAACAAGAGCACATTAAGGCATAACTAAATCAGACTTCTCATGTTTTTTTCTGTAATTTTTACCAGCTCATATTATTGATTCATATCAGATGAACTTGTTGAAGTATTTTCCTCACAAAGAGCAAGCAGCTTTTTACAGGCCCAGACAGCCACCAATGTACATACTAACCACATAACATTGCCTAACTTCAGGAAAATGGTGCATTCAATGTTCTAAAGCTGCAGGCTTTTTTTATCTTCAGTCTTTCAAATAGGTATTCCATTGAAAAATGTCCTTTCTACCTAATTTCTAATTTAGTCAAAATAAAAAATATTTGTACACATTCTCATAAGTTTAAGGTTCCTACAAATGTAATAAAATAAATTACTTACAGATTCCTAATTAAAAATTCTATTCACTTTGCTACATTTTTCTTATTTGTGAGATTATGTATTTGAGGCTTTTTTTATCTTCAGTCTTTCAAATAGGTATTCCATTGAAAAATGTCCTTTCTACCTAATTTCTAATTTAGTCAAAATAAAAAAATATTTGTACACATTCTCATAAGTTTAAGGTTCCTACAAATGTAATAAAATAAATTACTTACAGATTCCTAATTAAAAATTCTATTCACTTTGCTACATTTTTCTTATTTGTGAGATTATGTATTTGAAAAAAAAAGGGATTATTTCAAAGATCCTTCTTTGAGGTTACCACACTGTACAATTTGGCCTGGCAAGCCACATATGATATGACCCATATGGGGGGGGGTCTACAACTTTAAAATGCCTGAAGAAGGGATTATTTCAAAGATCCTTCTTTGAGGTTACCACACTGTACAATTTGGCCTGGCAAGCCACATATGATATGACCCATATGGGGGAGTCTACAACTTTAAAATGCCTGAACTCAAGTAATTTGATTTCTACAATGTTGAGTTAACTTGGTTTATGTGAGATCCATTTACACAATTCAAACGCACCAGGAACATTCAGAAGAACTGGAGTCCCTCCATCCAAAATATTTACATTTCATACAAGGAATCAGATGCATTTCAGCTGCCACTCTGGGTATCTGGTTTGAAAATAGCAGTTGTTACATTTGATCCTTGTTTAATGAGGATTTTCCTGCGGGAGGGGGCAATAGGTAGGTATTTATTATTAAGGTTCATGAATTATTGCTTTTTTAAGGAGATAAATTTTTCATCTTTCTATCTAGAAAACTATTGGGATGCTTGGGGAAGAAACACCTAATAATCAATACCTTTTGTTGTTGTAGTAGTTTGTAAACATTTTTGGTTGACACTATCACAACAGATGGCAACCCACAAGTTGACATTTGATTTTATAAGTATTTTGATCCACCAGTAGTTATTACTCAAATTCCTGATTACAAGTCCAATGTTCAAACTCACTTACCACCAAGGAAGATGTTATGAACAAACTCACCCTTGATCTCCTGATATACAGATCACATCCTGATTACAAGTCCAATGTTCAAACTCACTTACCACCAAGGAAGATGTTATGAACAAACTCACCCTTGATCTCCTGATATACAGATGACTGGAGTGCTAGAACTGGGTTCTAATTTAGAGACATGCTGGGCTATGGCAGATATTATTCCGCTACTCTTCGGATCAACATCTCCTGCTGTTGACAAGCATAAACCATGATTGTCTGCCAGTAATACACCTACCCCTTCATTAGTGTTTACTCTGGAAAAAAAAATCATGTTTATTTTATCACCTGTTGGCATAAACCATGATTGTCTGCCAGTAATACACCTACCCCTTCATTAGTGTTTACTCTGGAAAAAATCATGTTTATTTTATCACCTGTTTGAGTTCATTATTTAAAAGGAGTGCATATATTTTGTTGGAATTGGCCAGTGCAGATAAAAATGTCCATGTATCCAGACAGTGGGACGGTCCTCAGCTGCAGAGCTACTACATGCAGTATCTTCTAAAGGCGATCAAGACCATCCGCAAGCGGTCTGTCGTGTGGGAGGAGGTGTTCCAGGACTGGAAGAACGTCAACGGGGATGCTCAGGCCATGTCGATGGACAAGGACACCATTGTGCAGGTGTGGAGAGGGGGTGGCTTGGAGGGCGCCAGCGCAGCCGTCAAAAGAGTAAGTCCAGAACGAATGTTTCATTAGAAATATTTCAGTAAGTTTTTTTTTTAAGTTAAGCAAGGTTTTAGGTATACATATACTTATCTGTAAACTTTCCCAATGAAATATACAATAAGACCGTGTTTAGACTGCGGGAGTAAAGGGACTTTTCAGTCTCATTTTGGCAGGATAAACAAGGTATATTCTATTCTATTCTAAGTTCAGTCAGTGTCTCCTCTTGAGCGCCATTTACGTTGACGCACGTAAGACTTGCTTACCTTCAGCAACCCATGGCGTTTAACTCCATACACAAAAAGCCCAGTTTTAGATAATGTCCTCAGGGGTTTGTAACAACAAAAAATGTCTGTGATAATCTGATAATGTTGTTAAGAAAAAGGAAAGGTTTTAGATAATGTCCTCAGGGGTTTGTAACAACAAAAAATGTCTGTGATAATCTGATAATGTTGTTAAGAAAAAGGAAAGTTTTTTTCCATTCAAAACAAAGGGTAAAGAGATAGATTTCTTCCTTGCAGAGAATGCACATTTCTATCCTAGACTTTGCTTTTTAAAGATACCATTAATGAAATTAATTCTTTGTACAGTGTCCCTACATATTGGTAATGCAGTAAACTAATTGGTAACAAGTTGATCATTAGCTATTTAAAGAACAGTTCCGTTCAGGAACGAACTTTTTCAAAGAACAAGTTCCTACAGTTCGTTCGTACGTTCTTTTCCCATCTCTAAAATTTTCCATATTAAAGTTGCAGCGGAAAATTCAGGAACTAAAATATTGACGATGGAAGTCAAGACCCAAGTGAAGTGAACGATTGAACCATTGAACGTTGTAAAATGGCGAAAAACTTTTGCTGAATGAGCGGTGTAGTGTGTTTAATTTTCATTTTTATCAATGAGGGCTCAAGTACAAGAATAAATCAGTTATTTCGTATTTTATTTCCTTTTTACTTTCTTGACTAGTCAATAAGTGTTTTCCGGCAAACAGGAAAAGTACCTACAGGTTTACAGTGTGTGAGTTAAAGGGAAACAAGTTGTTTAAATTTCTGATAGATGATAGTGTTTGATATTGTGTGTTTTATATTTAATTAGTGTAAAGTTGTAAATTTTCTCTTGTTCCGATAAGTATTTTATTTCCTTTTTACTTTCTTGACTAGTCAATAAGTGTTTTCCGGCAAACAGGAAAAGTACCTACAGGTTTACAGTGTGTGAGGGAAAACAAGTTGTTTAAATTTCTGATAGGTGATAGTGTTTGATATTGTGTGTTTTATATTTAATTAGTGTAAAGTTGTAAATTTTCTCTTGTTCCGATAGTATGGAATGATTTGAGCAGCATGGGTGCCCAACAGACTAAAGACAGGACTCTGAATGCTGGGATCAATGCCCGTTCCAGCACCAGACATAAACCTAGGAATACCAAAGAATTCAGCCATCCCATCACTAACATCTTCACAGAACATAATGGTAAGTCTTCAAGCTTTCAATATTATGCTGGGATCAATGCCCGTTCCAGCACCAGACATAAACCTAGGAATACCAAAGAATTCAGCCATCCCATCACTAACATCTTCACAGAGCATAATGGTAAGTCTTCAAGCTTTCAATATCTTGATACAAGAGAGGTGACTACAGTCTTGACCAACAAGACTTTGTGTTCTCAACAATCCAAATATGATCCCAGTCAGTGTTCAATCCTCTAGTATTTACAGACGTGATTGAATGAAAACACCTGTCTGTTTACTGCTGTGCCTGCAGTCTTAATCCTAATCAAACATAAAGTACAATGGTCAGTGGTTGGTCAGAGTTACCATTTCTAAGAAATTGTGATAGGCTGATATAACTTGAAAGCTATATTGTTGATAGCATTATAGCCCATTGGGTCCCAGAGAATATTCTACATTGCAGGCAGTACATAATTGCATCTAAACATTTCTAGAGGTTCAGTGAATTGTAGCACTCATGTCATCTTTTATCTCTATGATATCTTTTCCTCTTAATGTTTATCTAATTGTTTAGTAAGCTACAAAATCTTGTGGACATTTACCTATAAATTTGTTCTAAGCTCAGTTTTATTTACATCTATCTGCCTCAAAAATATGTCAAATATAATAACCTACTTACTTACTTACTTACTTACTATCTACCCATGTTATAAATACAAACAAAGCATATGATCAATTCCTATGCTACCTAGCATTGTGACAATTTTAATTATA
>NW_007380182.1:0-2034 GCF_000475195.1 Diaphorina citri | reverse complement strand
GGGGGAAATATTATTAGGGGTCGTCTGTGTTGAATTAACGTTGGGGGGTTTGAATTACCAAGGAGTGACTCCACGACGAATACTTAGATAGAGACTTGAGGGAGAAATAGGATGAGTTGATAAGTACTTATGATAAGAAATATAAATATAGTTTGGTTGGTTGGTTGGTTTGTTGTTGTTGTTGTTGTTGTTGTTTTTTTTTTTTTTTTTTTTTTTTTTTTTTTTTTTTTTTTGTGGTAGGGTTCTCTTGGAGGTGCTCTTCCGTCCAAACACTAATTTCACTTTGAGCCTTTAAGATATTTCACCAGGGAGGTCTTGAATGCCCCTGGACTTTGTGAGTCCCTTATATCCCTATGAAGATTATTCCATAGTCTAACTGCAGATGCATGGTAAGAGTTACCATATACCTGAGTCCCATGTCTTGGAATTTCCAGGAGATTTAGTCCAGGAGACTAAGCATACTCGAGCACTATACCCCAACGTTCTCCCAGTGTACTCAGAGGTGAACACTTTAACATGAGGCCCTATACTTATGTAAGGATTGCATAAGGCAACAACTTTTCCTTCGAGTTCATTATGATGAAAAACTTTGAAGGAGTTTTCGCTTTTCCAAGTTTCTATTTTTCAAGCATCAATGCAACTTGGTTAACTTTTCCTTTCATGTTAGAAGGGTAGTTGGAAAAGAACGGATTATAGGGGTATGAAGAGAGGGGGGGAGGAAGAGGGGAAGAGAGAGAGAGAGAAGAGGGAGAGGGGGAGAGATCAAAGTCATGCAGTATGACTATGTCAAAGGTCTTGACATTTGTGAGGTACCTTTCTCTCTCTCCCCCCCCTCTCTCTCTCTCTCTCACTCACTCTCCTCTTGTTCCTTTTTTTCTTCTATTTTTCCCCTTTCTCCCTATTTTTCTCTCCCCTTCCCTTGCTCTCTCTCTCTCTCGTTCTCTTTCTCTCTCCCCCTCATCCCTCCTCCCCTCTCTCTCTCCCTCTGAAGTCTTCAAGCTACGTCATAGTTAAGTCAGTATTCTAATGAGTGAAGACTGGTGAAGAGCGTCTAAATATGGAAAGGCGAAAAACAATAGACAGGGAGTAAAGAGAGAGTCAAACGAAAGTAGACAGACCAGAGTCAACTCTCTGAGAAAGAGAATTGAACTCGCAACCCTTCTATTGTGCTGTCTTCTACCCTCTTAAGGTTTTTGTTCAATGTTTTTTTTTTTCTTCCAGTAAAGCGGGGGAAAATGCTTTTGTTTACAAATCTCTTGTTTGTTTTGTTTACTAGTGTCTTGTTTGTTAAATCAAATGCGTTAAAACAACATTTTAATGAGAGGGAGGAATGTGTTTAACAAAGGATAAATAGAAAAAAAATGTAAAGAGAATCGATCAGTAAGGGTGCTATTTTGAGATGAAAGTACTGTTTTCAAACCCGTCTAAAAAAGGAAATCATTGGAGGAAAAAAAAAATCGCTGATGCTCCTATCTGAAGAGATGATGGAGAAAATTTTTTATGCTAAATATTTTCATCCCACTTATGCTGAATTAATATCTTGATACAAGAGAGGTGACTACAGTCTTGACCAACAAGACTTTGTGTTCTCAACAATCCAAATATGATCCCAGTCAGTGTTCTGTTCAATCCTCTAGTATTTCCAGACGTGATTGAATGAAAACACCTGTCTGTTTACTGCTGTGCCTGCAGTCTTAATCCTAATCAAACATAAAGTACAATATTTATCTTACACCTAACAACAGAAGCCTTGAGCATTGCCAATGAAAAGAATAGGAAAACGCTGAGTGGGGCGGATGTCATTGAAGGTGTTAAACAAATTGGATTTGAGGTGTTTGCAGGAGCTCTACAGAAGAAATTAGAACGTAAGTAGGTATTGAAAAAACCAATCAGCTCCCATGGCATAGTGGTCACTGCACTTGCCTTGCACGCAGGAGACCCGGGTTCGATTCCAGGCGGGGTCAAGAAATTTGTATCATGCAAATGATTGATTCCATGACTGGCTTGGCTGTTGTGGGGCCCACTCAGCCTTGT
>NW_007380181.1:29416-29636 GCF_000475195.1 Diaphorina citri | reverse complement strand
CTCTCGGGGAGCTATAAATTGAGAGTAGGTACCCACCTGTCAGTCAGTCTTGTCTAAGCGATAGTTTGTGCGATAAGTCCGCGTTAGTCTATTTGTGCGATTAGAAAGCGATAAGTTAGTCTTGTGTAAGCGATAGTTTGTGCGATAAGTCCGTGTTGGTCAGCGATATAGTAAGCGATTAGTACAGTGATAGTCAGTGAGTTTTTCCAGTGCGATATCA
>NW_007380181.1:28949-29348 GCF_000475195.1 Diaphorina citri | reverse complement strand
ATAGATAAGCGATCGTACTTGTGATAAGAGATTGTACTTTGTAATAGCGATTATTCCTAGTGACTGTGTACTCTTTTGTGAAATAAATAAACTTGTTGTACTCTAGATTTAATTAAACGAATTCGCGAGTGTTTTTACTAGCCCTAATCTTTTACGAACCCGTTCACGCCCACGTATACGTAACAATTTGGTGTCGAGAAGTGAGATTAGCGTCTAGTGTTTCGTTTTTCGGTTTTCGTTTATATTTCGAGTTTCGCGAAGTGCGTATCGCACAAACAGTGCTCCCCCCTTCTTACCTATCGCTGATTTTATCGAGAAAGCAAATTATCTCCTGGGGAGGTCGTTTTTGTTTTGTGTGTTAAACTGGTAGACTGTTTGTCGCTTTTACATATTTGTGCG
>NW_007380181.1:28646-28856 GCF_000475195.1 Diaphorina citri | reverse complement strand
CCCCCCCCCCCCCCCTTCTCGCCACAATTCTCCTTAGTCTGCTAGTTCCCAATCTCCTTCTTCTTCTTCGTCTATGTCTCCCTGATCTTGATCTTCTTCTTCTTCTTCTTCTTCTTCTTCTTCTTCTTCTTCTTCTTCGTCTATGTCTCCCTCATCTTGATCTTCTTCTTCTTCTTCTTCTTCTTCTTTTTCTTCTTTTCCTTCTTCGTA
>NW_007380181.1:27747-27990 GCF_000475195.1 Diaphorina citri | reverse complement strand
GTTTTTGCGGCCCGCCAACTCTCTACCTTGGTCTCTTGCGGCCCTCGGGTGCCCTAAGGTTGGACAACCCTGTATTATTTCATAATTTGGTTTATTAAGTGGAAAGAAAAAAACTTCGTTCTCTCTCCCTCCTTACTCTTTTTCTTCTCTCTCTCTCTCTTTTTTTTGTCTCTCGCTCTTTCTCTTTTGCAATATTCTCTTGCTATTTCAAATTTTGTTCAATGTGTAAGACCAGAAACAAAG
>NW_007380181.1:25600-27699 GCF_000475195.1 Diaphorina citri | reverse complement strand
CAGATGAAGGTGAAGGAGAGAGAGAGAGAGAGAGAGAGAGAGAGAGAGAGAGAGAGAGAAAGAGAAAAAGAAGTTGATAAAAAGGAAGAGGAGGAGGAGAGAGAGGGAAAGGTGCTATATAGAAAAGGAGAGAGATAAATAGAGAAAAAGGAGAGAGAAATTGATAGAATATTGTAGTAGCAAGAACCAAATAGGAAAAAATTGGAAAGAGAGAGAGGAAGAGAAAGAGAGACGGGGGGGAATCAATTTTTACTGAACATACAAACTGTTAAATTATTTACCTTAAATCCATTGATCCTTATCTAAACAAGATCTATTTTTAAAGTCATTCAATCCAAGTTCATTATTAATATTATTTAATCTAAAAAAACACTCTATAATGGAATCTGTATTCTACTAAATCTGAACTGAGTCACTCACCAATATTTATTATTATATATTTGGTATAGTATGTCCGAACTACGATGACAGTTAGAAATAAATAAATGTGTATTGTAGAAGGTATACCTACAGCAGCGTTAGTCACTGTGACGTCAATATACTGCAAAAAGTGAAGTACAAATTTGCTTCAGGAATGCTTGCTTTTCTGTCATTTTTATCCACAAGTTCATCTTTGTTTAGAATTAGTATAGCAGCGCTAATCCTTAGAAGAGAAGCTATATTTAAATCAGGGCCTTAATCCGTAGATTACTATTCTAATGGGCGTTTCTGATCTCTTGCATGGATTTACGAGTTACGAGTAAAATTTGGAGTGAAAGAAGTGCATTCAAAATAACTAACTCCTTATAATGCTCGTATGTATATCTATTATGGATTATGGGCAGCAGCAGAGAGAAACAATTAAATATATGATGATGATGATGCAGTTGTAATGTAATGTTACATTACAACGCCCGGCTAGCCTGCTTTCAAGTCTACTCCAAAATTATGTAGATTTGTAGAGACATCTTCAGGTATTATGAATAGGTAATATAGCTATACATTTTAGGTATGTACCGGTCTAAAGCCCTATAGAAGCTAGAACTCACTTGAAACACGTTGGTCTTGATTTTGATTGATGTTCCATGTGGTGTGTGTTAAATGTTAATATTGTTACTTCAAGTGTGTGGTGTGAGTGGCTCTACATAAATTAGAATTTGGTCCATTCCTTATACTTTATGGTTAGGTAATTCCTTATTCTGTCTGTAAAGTGTAAATCTGTAATTCTTCAGATGAAACATACAGTTTTGGATCTATGTATGTATATGTTTTAAGTATTGTAGAACTAGGCACCGGGACCTACTAAGTGCATTGGCATTGGCACATCCACCAATGTACATCATTTGTAGAATTATAAATCTTATAATTATGTAGGTACATACCTACGAGTACATAAATTAGTGGAGAATTGGAGATGTCAAATAATAGGAATGTGAATTGCCCCAAATTCTACTCCGTTCAATATTTCTTCTTCTCCTCCTCCTCCTCCTCCTCCTCCTCCTCCTCCTCCTCCTCCTTCTTTTTCTTTTTCTTCTTAAGTTCTTCTTCGTCCTCCTCCTTCTTCTTCCTCTCCTCCTCACCTATATTCCTTCATCTCCTCCTCCTTCTTCTTCTCCCTCTCCTTCTCCTCCTCCTCCTTCTATTCTTTATTAAATTGTACCAAGTTTTATCTGTATAAGAAGATATTTTATTATGTTGTTGTCAGGTGTGCAATGATTTGTGTACATATACCGGATACGATGAACTGTAGACTTCCTTATGGAATAGGAGCTCTTATGGGGCTTAACTGTAGACCTCTCTCTGAAATAATAGTTCTTATGGGACATTCCTGTAGACCTCCCTCTAAAATAATAGCTCTTACGCGGCCTCCAAAGGTTAAGAGACCTAAAAATGTAAAAACTCATCTCACTTTCTTGCGGTTTTTCATTACTTTGAGACATGTTTGAGTCAATGACACATATTTTTGGGAGATCGGATCGGTAGAAGTTGATGATTTTGCATTTATGTCTGTTTCGTTTATGTCTGTTTCGTTTATGTCTGTTTCATTTATGTCTGTTTCGTTATACCTAACTGCCCAACGGTCCGTCCGTTTTTTTTTGAAATTTAGAAAACTCGTTTTT
>NW_007380181.1:15600-20600 GCF_000475195.1 Diaphorina citri | reverse complement strand
GTTCATTCCTCCTTCATAAGAACTTTAAGAACTCTATCTTTTTCGTCTCTATTTTTCTTTGTTCTTCTTCTTTTTCTCCTCCTCCCGCTAATTCTTCTTCTTCCTCTTCTTCTTCTTCTTTTTCTTCTTCTTCTTCTTCTTCTTCTTCTCCTCCTCCTCCTCCTCCTCCTCCTCCTCCTTTTCTCCTTTATTGAATTGTACCAAGTTTTATCTGTACAAGGAGATATTTTATTATGTTGTTGACAGGTGTGCAATGATTTGTGTACGTATACCGGATTCGATGAACTGTAGACCTCTCTCTGAAATAATAGCTCTTATGGGGCCTAACTGTAGACCTCTTTTTGAAATAGGAACTCCTAGTACGCGGCTTCCAAAAGGCCAAAGAAACCTGAAAATGTAATAGAAACTTATTTCAGTTTCCAATATGTTGGCTTACCTTATTTTATAGTTGACTAGGGTTCTTAGTTGGGGATTATTATTTACACCGACTCGAGTTTCGCCTCACTCGTAGGCTTTTTCAAGATGACTGAGGTTGGTTTGTTGTTGTTTGCGTAGGTGTTGGACGTGCATTGTGATCTTGAATCAGCTGTTCAGTAATATAGACTAAAGATGGAAGACCAACCTCAGTCATCTTGAAAAAGCCTACGAGTGAGGCGAAACTCGAGTCGGTGTAAATAATAATCCCCAACTAAGAACCCTAGTCAACTATAAAATAAGGTAAGCCATTATCTAATTTGGGTGTCTAATATGAATCTAATTAATAATAATTCCAATATGTTGGACAAAAATAAATAATGGAAAGTAAAAAGATGAAGTCTGTTTTTGCACAAATTCATCAAAATTAGAACAAGCACTCAAGAGTCAAGAGATAATGCGAAATGAGCAGGCAAGAAAACAGAAAGAAAACTTGATTTTTTTTTTCTTTTTTTTAGGGTTTTTTACGTGTGTGTCTTTTACAACCCTATAGAGGAAAAAGTTTCAAGCTGAATCTAAACTTGAGACGTGTCGAAATAAAAAGTTGTCGAGAAAGTTGCTGAGTTGCTGGAAAAGTTGTTGTTAATACTATCTTACTAAAACTTACTACTCGTAGGAAACTAGTCTTAATGTCCAGTTGGATTCAGTTGTAAAAATAAACCTATACGAGTAGACAACCCTATAGAGGAAAAAGTTTCAAGCTGAATCTAAACTTGAGACGTGTCGAAATAAAAAGTTGTCGAGAAAGTTGCTGAGTTGCTAGACAAGTCAGTCGATGATCAACATAAATGGACAAGTCAGTCGATGATCAACATAAATGGACAAGTCAGTCGATGATCAACATAAATGGTCAAGTCACTCGATGATCAACATAAATGGACAAGTCAGTCGATGATCAACATAAATGGACAAGTCAGTCGATTATCAACATAAATGGACAAGTCACTCAATGATTGACATAAATGGACAAGTCAGTCGATGATCGACATAAATGGACAAGTCAGTCGATGATCGTGAGTTGCTGGAAAAGTTGTTGTTAATACTATCTTACTAAAACTTACTACTCGTAGGAAACTTGTCTTAATGTCCAGTTGGATTTAGTTGTAAAAATAAACCTATACGAGTATCGACTCTATCTTGTCAGCTCCCATGGCGTAGTGGTCACTGCGCTCGCCTTGCACGCGGGAGACCCGGGTTCGATTCCCGGCGGAGTCAAGAAATTTGTATCATGCAAATGATTGATTCCGTAACTGGCTGTTGCGGGGCCCACTCAGCCTCGTGAGGAAAATCAGTAGCTATGGATTCCGTGACTGGCTGTTGCGGGGCCCACTCAGCCTCGTGAAGAAAATGAGTAGCTATGACATATAAATGCGCATAGTGACCGATGCCAGCATGGTAGGTAAACATTGGATTTTAGGATTATCGAGATATTGGGAAAATCCTACAATGCTGCAGTGAGCACCAAAGTTGTGACATAATAACACAAAGAAACTGTATTTATTATTATTATTATTTATCTACTCTATCTTAGAAAATCTTGGGATGTTGAAAAAGGACATACCTACCTACAGATTTACAGGAAATAGAGCAAGTGTACCAGTTATTGACCCATGTAGAAATCTTGCTATTTATTGGCCCCTCAGTAAGTTCACTCCCCATAAGTCTGTACTGTAACCTTGGATGTGAAAATGCTTGTGTAATACAGACTTATGGGGGTGAACTCACTGAGGGGCCAATAACTAGTAGGTACGTTTTTACATGAACCGAGAGAAAAAGAGAGAAGAATGAATCAAGAGGACAAGTTATGAAAGAAAAAGAGACGAAAAAAAATCTGGTGTGAACATCACACGACTTTCCTTATCCTATTAAATTATGCTTAGCTGGGTATCTTAGATATGATTTTGGTGGCTTCTCTTATAACTTTTGCAATATCTCTAACCATTTAGTCAGTAGAGCTAAAAATCGCCAAAAAGCGGTCGAAAACGACCAAAATGAGGTCAAAATACAGCTAACCGTTACTCCGATTGTAAAGGTTTTAGGTGGGGGGGGGGGGGGGTGTTCTATAGTAACTTTTTCGATATCTCTTACAGTTTAGTCAGTAGAGCCGAAAACCGCCAAAAAGCGGCCGAAATGCCGCCAACCTTAAGTTTCGTGCTGCATCCTTGTCACGTTTGTGACCTACATACCAAATTTCAAGTCTCTAGCTCTTACCGTTCTCGAAATATTTTGTTTACAGACAGACGGACAGAGAGACAGACACACACACGGACCAATGGCTGAAACTTTGAATTTAGGCTTTAGGGACCTCAAAACGCGTTTTGACACTAAAAACTGACCATCGAAAATTTGACCCGATTACATTACCTACTTTCCTATAGGATAAGGAAAGTAAAAAGAGGAAAAGGTAATGGAGTAAGAAGGAGACAGAAAAATAGGAATAGAAAGGTAGGGAGTGGGAGAAATTTACAGAAGGAGAAAGAATGAGAGAGAGAGAGAGAGAGAGAGAGAGAGAGAGAGAGAGAGAGAGACTAAAAGATGAAGGGAGGGGAAGAAGATATTGTGAGAGGGAAAATGAATGAGAAGAGGAAAGACATAGAGAGAGAGAAAGAGGGGAGAAGAGGAAAATGGGAGGGGGTACATGAAAAGGGAGTATGTTAGGTACACTTAGGTACGGAGGAAGTTTCATATTAATTTATATTTTGGGAGAGACGTGATTTATGATGCCTCGTACAGTTTTGAATTACGCTCTACCTTCTCCTCCTCCCATTCTCCCCTCTCCCTCTCTTTCCCCTCCACTCTCCTCTTCCTTCCTTCCCCTCCCATTCCCCCGCCATACTATGTCCTTCCTCATCCTCTCCTTCTCTGTCTCGCTCATCTATTTCTCCATCTCCCCTCTCTCTCTCTCTCTCCCTCTCTCCTCTTCTTCTCTCCCTCTACTCAATTCCTTCATTCCTATCTCTTTTTCTATTTCTCTCTCTCTTTCTTAATAGTTGATAAGTTCAAATCATTCATCTTCGTCATTTCCATTATAGATAGTTTTCAGATTGGGACACAGAATCTGCCTCGTCTATGTAAGCCTCGTCTAATCCACAGACGACCTCCACTGGTTTGGCTTATCAACTTTTGGTATAAAGGATGGGTTATCCCCTACTCTTTCTATATCAATTGGCGCCCATCGTAAGGCAACCCTTTCTTCCTTCTATATCAATTGGCAATCCTATCCTTCTATATCAATTTGAAGACTGCAGTTTGGAGAAGTGGAGATGATGGCGTTATGGAGGTCTACTCTTTCTATATCAATTGGCGCCCATCGTAAGGCAACCCTTTCTTCCTTCTATATCAATTGGCAATCCTATCCTTCTATATCAATTGGCGCCCAACTAGTGACTCTTCTATCCACGACCCCAGCCCAACTAGTGACTCTTCTATCCACGACCCCAAACACCCTCAATTTTCTTTCTATACCCCAACAATAGTGACTCTTTTATCCACGACCCCAGCCCAACTCGTAGCTTTTTTCACCCACTCCCCATATTTTCTCTATACCAATTGATCAGCTTTCCATATCAATTGACCTCGCTCAATCGTAGCCCTCTTTTTTATTCACGACCCCCTTTTCTTTTTCTTTTATTCAACAGTAACCAGCCATAGTTACTCACTCAGGTACACGTCAAATTTATTATTATTATTATTTATCTACTCTATCTTAGAAAATCTTGGGATGTTGAAAAAGGACATACAGATTTACAGGAAATAGAGCAAGTGTACCAGTTATTGACCCATGTAGAAATCTTGCTAGTTATTGGCCCCTCAGTAAGTCCACTCCCCATAAGTCTGTACTGTAACCTTGGATGTGAAAATGTTTGTGTAGTACAGACTTTGTTCGGTACTGATGAACCACCCGCCTAATTTTCGGTTCCAATCAACGGACCGCCTGATGTTTACATCATGTTACTAGGCAACCAAGTTGTTTAGTGTTTCCCAAAGCAGTAAGAAAAAATCTAAAGTTTTTAAGAAAAATGTCCAAATCCTGTACATCCCAATTTTCCTTCAAATAAAGTTCCTTTTTTCCTTCCTACAAGTACATTTCCAACAAGTTTTCCTTTCCAATAAGTTTATTTCCTACAAGAAAGTTTAGAACCCAACAGACTTTAAGGGGGTGAACTCACTGAGGGGCCAATAACTAGTGGGTGCGTGTTTTACATGAACCGAGAGAAAAAGAGAGAAGAATGAAAATCAAGAGGACAAGTTATGAAAGAAAAAGAGACGAAAAAAAAAATCTGGTGTGAACATCACACGACTTTCCTTATCCTATTAAATTATGCTTAGCTGGGTACCTTAGATATGATTTTGGTGGCTTCTCTTATAACTTTTGCGATATCTCTAACCTTTTAGTCAGTAGAGCTATTAAAAATCGCCAAAAAGCGGTCGAAAACGACCAAAATGAGGTCAAAATACAGCTACTCTTTACTCCGATGGTAATGAAAAGTACTTTTTGGGGGTTTTAGATATGACTTTGGGGGGGG
>NW_007380181.1:5793-15007 GCF_000475195.1 Diaphorina citri | reverse complement strand
TGCACACTGGGCCTACACTGTATAAGAGCCTATTTAGCTTGCTTATTAATTTCCGTCTTTTTCCATTCGCCTGCACAGGAGATATCAGAAAGATGTTCCTCCAGATCGTCATTCAAGAAGGTGACAGGAAATACCAGCGATTTCTATGGAGAGAATCCCCTGACAAACCTGTCCAGTGCTTTGAGATGGAACGTTTGGTGTTCGGCGCAAAGCCCAGTCCATTCCTGGCTCAGAGGGTGCTGATACAGCTAGCATCAGACGACGAGTCAAGGTACCCTGTAGCAGCTAAGGAGTTGAAAGGTCACTTCTATATGGATGACTATCTTACTAGTTATCTAGACAAGGATAAAGCTGTAAGTACGATTACTCAGCTAGTGTCTCTCCTACGAGGCGGGGGCTTTGAACTGACCAAATTAGCAAGCAATAATATCGACATACTCACCAGTGTGAGCGAGGCGCAAGAAGTAGTTGAATGCGTACAGTGGGACTCAGAGTCTTACATGAAAGTTCTTGGAGTTCAGTGGAACTCTGCCGAAGATTGTTTCGCATTCAATGTCAAACTTGAAGACATTGTTTGTTCCAAACGTGGTATTTTGAGCACAGTTGCCAAAATATTCGATGTCCTGGGACTCATTAGTCCAGTTATTACTTATGCCAAACTTATAATCAAGGAGTTATGGTGTCTAAAGATAGACTGGGACGAAGCCCTACCTAACTCTATTTGTCAAAAGTGGACAAGGTTTGTGCAAGAACTGCCACTATTGCAAGACTTCAAGATTTCGCGTCATTTATCTATTGTTAAGAATTCGACAGTCAAGCTGATCGGATTTTGCGATGCAAGTTCCGCCGCAATGGGTGCCTGCGTGTATGTACATGTTGACACGGGGGGAGCTATTTTCACACATTTGATCTGTGCAAAATCCAAGATAGCCCCTGTCAAATATGTTACCATTCCTCGACTTGAATTATGCTCTGCTTTACTTCTAGCAAAGTTGATCGATTCCGTGCTCAGCGTGTTCAAGTCCAGATATGAAATCGACCAACTCGTCTGCTTCAGTGACAGTCAAGTTGCCCTGTACTGGATATCAAGCCCGCCACTCAGATGGAAGACGTTCGTGGCTAATCGTGTCAGCAAGATTCAAGAGTTGGTGAGTAAAGATAAGTGGTTTCATGTCAAGGGGACGGAGAATCCAGCCGATTGTCTGTCTCGAGGAATTACTCCCAAGGAACTCATTTCCCACGAGTTATGGTCTCTCTCTCTCTCTCTCTCTCTCTCTCTCTCTCTCTCTCTCTCTCTCTCTCTCTCTTTCTTTCTCTCTCCATTTAATTTGTGTAAAACTTTTTCACAAGCTGGTTTTCTCCTATCCTGTCTTCCTTCTCTCTTCGATTTCGGGACGATAAGACCTTAGCAGTTACAGTTCCCTGACTCAAAATTCCTTCAAAAAGTCATTTCTTTAAAAATTCTATTTATTCTGGTAATGCCTCCACTGGTTGCTACTCAATTAAAGTAGCTACTCAATTGTCCTCACGAGACTGAGTGCACCCCGAACTCCAAGCAGAAAAACTTCGATCCCGGGACCTCTGGAGTACAAGCCTAGTATAATACCCACCAAATCCCTTTATATTAAATAATTTAAAATTCACAATTCACTTCGTTCGGTCGCTTATTAGTTTCGGGCGTTTAACACACACATGCTGATGTAGGGTATTTTTAAACGTTTTAGGTATAATTAACCAATTAAAATGAACAATAATTAAAACATAATCATAATATTCTGCTAAGCCCACAATTTTAAAACTCTATTTTATTATTTGATATTTTCCATTGAATAGGAGCTTGGAGATGACGCCATATTGGTTTCTAGAAAATCAGACCCATATAGGGTGCGTTAAGGCTAGGGAATCTTAAACAGGGAGTAGACTTCTTCTTCTTCTTCTTCTTCTTCTTCTTCTTCTTCTTCTTCTTCTTCTTCTTCTTCTTCTTCTTCTTCTTCTTCTTTTACAAATATACACTTGAGAGCCAAAAATTCGGAACAAAATGTGCATTTCGAAATGTTCATTCCTTTACTCTGACAACCATAATAATTATATGAATGTCTTGGCAGATTTTATTTTTCTTCTTCTTTCTTTTTCTTTTATGTTGCTGCTACCAAATTAATACATGTAGGCATATGGTTGTTGTCGTTCTTGTTTTCAAAACACACATGTACCTTCTGCCTTTGGTTGTCTAGCTGGCTCGATTTGTAACTGCAAAATTGTTAATATTGAAAAGAGGGCCAAAGTCAGCTCGTCCCAATGTTTTGCTCGTGACTGTATGTGTATGTGTATGTGTATGTGTATGTACATTATATTGCTACCGACTTCAATATTCACATCTGGAAGAATTAAAACCTGGCATTCATCCAACAAGTCAGGAAACAAACAAATACCTACCTAACTTAAAAAAAAACACACACACACACATTTTACATAGGTACCTAGTATCTACCTATATGTGCATATTTATTTATCTACCTATGTACATAATTTATAAATATATAAAATATCCAATTAAATAATTCCAATTCAATTAAATACTGTTGAATTCAATTAAAGTTTATTAACGTCTTCTCAATAAAACCCGATTAATGTTGAATGCATGTTTTTAGAATCTTCAATAATAAAAATCGTCTTAATTGTTTTGTGGAGATAGGGTAAGTGGACCAGTTAGTGACCTAAGATGTAAATTGTAAAACAAGAAGTGCTAGTTATTGGCCCCTCAGTGAATGAACTCCCGAGAAGTCTGTACTGTACAAAACATTATCAAGATCCATTTTTTTTAACATTTATTTACGGGAATTCCCGAAAAAGGTTATTAAAAAAAAGGTAAAATAATGCTATCTATTAGGTAATAACGTTGGATCTTGAAGATGTTGGTATTGGTAGAGTACATTAGACATTACCTACTTATGGAGTTGGACTCACTAAATGGCCAAAAAATGGCACGTTTTTTACATGTACCGATATTTGGTAGTTTGGTACACTTACCCTATGTAGGTAGGTATAGTTCGATACTTTAATGCTTAAATATGTTTCTATGTATGTTTCTACGTGAAGAATTTCAAATATACCTATGCACTCAATTCAATGCAATTTCAATGTATGAATTCCATTTGTAGCTCAATAGCTAAATTCCATTGATTTAGTACCTACGTCCTACCTATGAAATCCACATACATATATCATTCTTTATTAGTTTTTTTTTTTTTTTTTTTTTTTTTTTTTTTTCTGTCTACACGCAATTATGGTAATTGCAATTACTAACAAGGATTCTTTGGTGGGTTCACGCCTTATTCTGTAAAACTCTTAAATGGTAAAATTAAATTTGTCAGTATGTAATACAATCATTAAAGCACTCTGGTGCTTTTGATTGAAGTTCTTTTCGTGTCTTCTACGCTCTAAAGATATGTATTCAATGTTCTTACACCATTGCCAGGCCTGAGTTAGATTAGTTGGTAGGGAGGCGTCTGACTCTTGGTAATGCCTGTGCTATGGCCGCTTGGGTTTGTTAGTATTTTCCGCCCGGGGCGGATTTTATCCTGATGGGATAATGTTCGTTCTCGGAACGGCTGGCTTTCTCCTATCCTGTCTTCCTTCTCTCTTCGATTTCGGGACGATCCTCCTCTTCTCTTTCTCTTTCCCTCTGTCAAACCTCTTAAAAAAATATATATATAAAAAAAAAAAATGTTCTACACTAGGTACAGAACTATTAGATCCATGTTCTAATTCTTGAGCATGTAATTTGTACAAGTTCTAAACGTATAATGTAGAAACAAAGGTACAATTGAAACTAGTAACTAGCACTACACTCTGAACTAATTAGTTATTCTAATCTTTTGATCTTATCTTCAATCCCGTACGAAAAAAAAAAGTTCAAGCAATTAAAACAGAGTTCCACTTTTAACTTTTCTTCTTCTTCTTCTTCTTCTCCTCCTCCTCCTCCTCCTCCTCCTCCTTGTTCGTCTTCTTCTTCTACTTCTTCTTCTTCCTCTCCTTCTTCTTCCTCTCCTTCTTCTTCCTCTCCTTCTTCCTCTTCTTCTTCCTCTTCTTCTTCTTCTTCCTCTCCTTCTTCTTTTTCATCTTCTTCTTTCTCCCCTTCTTCTTCTTCTTTCTCTCCCTCTTCTTCTTCTTCTTCCTCTCTTTCTTCGTCTTCTTCTTCCTCTCCTTGTTCTTTTTCTTCTTCTTCTCTTCCTTCTTCCTCTCCTTGTACTTCTTCTTCTTCTCCTCCTTCTTTCTTCTTCTTCTTCTCTTCCTTCTTCCTCTCCTTGTTCGTCTTCTTCCTTCCCACATTTTTTTATTTTCAACTAGGTATGGATGGAACAAATAATAAATAAACAAAAATAAAACTACCTATAATATCCAATCCAAATCAGTCTGATAGTTTGGTTTCATCCACTACCTAATGTTGTGATTAGTGGAGATGCCAAAACTACTCTCTGTTAGACATCACTCGTACATTACCTATGAAATTACCAATATTTTGTACCTAATTCTTCAAATTAAATTGATCTCAAAGGCAAGGAAAACCTAGACCCATGGCAAATGGAGTATGCTTCAGGCATACTCCATGTGATGTGTTCCAGTCCACTCAACCCCACAATAAGGAACCATTCCATTCAATAACGAACCTTCCTAGTAGGTTCGTATAACCTAAACCCGACCCTATAGGGCTGTTTGCCTCTACATTTAAGCCTCAGAGTGGGGTTTTTGCTCGTTAAATTACCCTTCGCTTGTAGTAAATATAGCTACACATTTACACAAGTAAAATTTGACAGAAAAAAATCTGATTTTGGGCCTGACAGTACCTTTAAGCTTTAAAGGGCATTACCTATGAAATTACCAATATTTTGTACCTAATTCTTCAAATTAAATTGATCTCAAAGGCAAGGAAAACCTAGACCCATGGCAAATGGAGTATGCTTCAGGCATACTCCATGTGATGTGTTCCAGTCCACTCAACCCCACAATAAGGAACCATTCCATTCAATAACGAACCTTCCTAGTAGGTTCGTATAAGCTTAAACCCGACCCTATAGGGCTGTTTGCCTCTGCATTTAAGCCTCAGAGTGGGATTTTCTGCTGGTTAAATTACCCTTCGCTTGTAGCAAATATAGCTACACATCCTTCGCTTGTAGTAAATATAGCTACACATTTACACAAGTAAAATTTGACAGAAAAAAATCTGATTTTGGGCCTGACAGTACCTTTAAACTTTAAAGGGCCTAATTAACCACTAACAGATAACAGAGATGTAGATATAATATATTATACTCTCGTATTACAAGTCATAACAATAGATGCTAGGTACCATAGATATAGGAAGGTAGATACATGATACCTATGTATGTACATTGCACATACCTAATACATCTCTATTGTGTCATTATTATAATGTAACATGTAATACTATTATAATTGTATTACAACACTATATTATAGGTACATCTGCAACACGAAAATTTGAAAATATTACAGGATGGACTGCATATAAATCCTCTAGGCAAAAGTTCAGTTTCACTTGGGGGAAAAAATCTCTGAGCCAAAAATTCGGAACAAAATGTGCATTTCGAAATGTTCATTCCTTTACTCTGACAACCATAATAATTATATGAATGTCTTGGCAGGTTTTATTTTTCTTCTTCTTCTTCTTCTTTCTTTTTCTTTTATGTTGCTGCTACCAAATTAATACATGTAGGTATTTGGTTGTTGTCGTTCTTGTTTTCAAAACACACACATGTACCTACTGCCTTTGGTTGTCTAGCTGGCTCGATTTGTAACTGCAAAATTGTTAATATTGAAAAGAGGGCCAAAGTCAGCTCGTCCCAATGTTTTGCTCGTGACTGTATGTGTATGTGTGAAATTTGAAAAATAACAAGATCAAGGCACGTCGTTCCTTAAAATTTGGGGTCTCAGAGCTGAGCGGGTCCATTTTTGGTCCCAGAACTGAGCGGGTTCAATAGATGAGTCATCAACTCATTATCATAAACCCTTGTGTTCTTTCTGTAAAACCTAACTTGAAAAAAAAAAAAAAAAAACACACACACACACACACACACATCTTACATAGGTACCCAGTATCTACCTATATGTGCATATTTATTTATCTACCTATGTACATAATTTATAAATATATGTACAAAATATCCAATTAAATAATTCCAATTCAATTAAATACTGTTGAATTCAATTAAAGTTTATTCACGTCTTCTCAATAAAAACCGATTAATGTTGAATGCATGTTTTTAGAATCTTCAATAATAAAAATCGTCTTAATTGTTTTGTGGAGATAGGGAAAGTGGACCAGTTATTGACCTAAGATGTAAAACAAGAAGTGCTGGTTATTGGCCCCTCAGTGAATGAACTCCCCATAAGTCTGTACTGTACAAAACATTATCAAGATCCATTTTTTTTAACATTTATTTACGGGAATTCCCGAAAAAGGTTATTAAAAAAAAGGTAAAATAATGCTATCTATTAGGTAATAACGTTGGATCTTGAAGATGTTGGTATTGGTAGAGTACATTAGACATTACCTACTTATGGAGTTGGACTCACTAAATGGCCAAAAAATGGCACGTTTTTTACATGTACCGATATTTGGTAGTTTGGAGACATTACCTACTTATGGAGTTGGACTCACTAAATGGCCAAAAAATGGCACGTTTTTTACATGTACCGATATTTGGTAGTTTGGTACCTACACTTACCCTATGTAGGTAGGTATAGTTCGATACTTTAATGCTTAAATATGTTTCTATGTATGTTTCTACGTGAAGAATATTTCAAATATTATGCACTCAACTCAATGCAATTTCAATGTATGAATTCCATTTTGTAGCTCAATAGCTAAATTCCATTGATATAGTACCTACGTCCTACGTGTGAAATCCACATACATTATATCATTCTTAAGTTTGGTACACTTACCCTATGTAGGTAGGTATAGTTCGATACTTTAATGCTTAAATATGTTTCTATGTATGTTTCTACGTGAAGAATTTCAAATATACCTATGCACTCAATTCAATGCAATTTCAATGTATGAATTCCATTTTATAGCTCAATAGCTAAATTCCATTGATTTAGTATCTACCTACGTCCTACCTGTGAAATCCACATACATACTTACCCATCATTCTTATTTTCTTGGGAAAACTTTAAATAATGGTAAAATGTAAATTTCATATGTAAAATTAAATCCTCTGTGCTTTTGGATTGAAGTTCTTTTTGTCTTCGTCTAAGTCTCTAAAAGAATGTTTCAATAAACTTTGAAAACGGGATACCATGTCAAGTACTAATTAATACTAAAAAAAATTATTACTAAAAGACTTATTCTCTTCTTATTTTAGTGAATGTTTCAATGTTCTACACTACAGAACTGTTAGATCCATGTTCTAATTCTTGAGCATGTAAATTGTACAAGTTCTAAACGTATATGTAGAAACAAAGGTACAATTGAAACTAGCAACTAGCACTACACTCTGAACTAATTAGTTGTTCTAATCTTTTGATCTTATCTTCAATCCCGTACGAAAAAAAAAAAAAGTTCAAGCAATTAAAACAGAGTTCCACTTTAAAGTTTTCTTCTTCTTCTTCTTCTTCTCCTCCTCCTCCTCCTCCTCCTTGTTCGTCTTCTTCTTCTACTTCTTCTTCTTCCTCTCCTTCTTCTTCCTCTTCTTCTTCCTCTTCTTCTTCTTCTTCCTCTCCTTCTTCTTTTTCTAGATTTCTTGCCTTTTTTCGAGGTCGGTGACCAGATTATTGCACCGTATTCTAATAGTGATCTGACATGAGATAGATAAAGGATTTTTTATAGATCAATATCTCCTATAGAGGTAGACAAAGTGGGTGCCCCCTATAGAGGTAGACAAAGTGGGTGCCCCCTATAGAGGTAGACAAAGTGGTTGCCCCCTATAGAGGTAGACAAAGTGGGTGCCCCCTATAGAGGTAGACAAAGTGGGTGCCCCCTATAGAGGTAGGCAATAGTAGGCTAGCTAGAGAACAAATTAAAAGAAGAAAGCTTATCACTACAACGCCCCCGCCATATTCTCAGTTTGTTTACTGCTAGCGTTCATTAATGGAGTATTTAATCCCTCTGTCTCGTCCCTCCTCTTCTCTTTCTCTTCCTCCATTCCCTTTCTTTCTCCTCCCACTCCTTTTCGTCCTTCCACATCATTTCTCTCCCCTTGTTTCCTCTTCTTCAACCTTCCTTCTCTTCCCTTTCTCCTTTTTCTCTCATCTCCCTTCTCTTCTTTCTCTGTGTCCTCCTCTTCCTCATTTCTCTTTCTCCTTTACTTTCTCCTCTCCCGCTTTTCCTCTTCCTTATTCTTCCCTCTTTCCTTCTCCATTCTCTCCGTTTGCCTACTGCCTCCCTCTACAGACTTCCATCTCTGCTCTCTTCCTATACTCGTCCTCTCCCTTCTCTTTCTTCTATTTTTTTATTCTCCCTCTTCTTTTCCTTCTTCTCCTCTTCATCCCTACCTCTTTTTCTCCTCCTCCTCCTCCTCCTCCTCCTCCTCCTCCATTTTATCACCTCCACATGTTTCTAACTTTATAGTTAACCTTTTGTAACTCCCTCCTCCTCCTCATTAACAATGTGAAAGGTGTGAGGGTGTTAGTTTATGTCAATGATAAGAGAAAAGGCGATGAAAGAAGAGGAGGAGAAGGAGGAAGAGGAGTAGGAGGAGGCGAAGAAAAAAAGTAAAAGGAGGAGAATTCTTAATAGCCCGGATAGAACGCGAAAAAGAGTGTGAAGAGAGGGAGGAAAGAGAAGTGAAAAGAGAAAGAGGTGAATTAAAAACGGAAGGAGGAGAAGAAGAAGAGGAGGAGGAGGAGGGAAAGACTGAGGACTTGAGGAGGATAAAGAAAAGAGATAAGGAATAGGTACCTACTACCTAGTTTAGGTATGTATAAAAAAAAGTATTAGAGGGTGTTTAGCTACATTAATAGGGAAAGAGAGAAAGAAAGAGAGTAAGGAGAAGTGATAAGAGGTGAAAGGAAGAAAGGATGAAGAGAAGGATTAAGAATTCTTAATGACCAAGAGAGATGGAGAAGAAGAAGAAAAAGGGAAAAATTTGCACCACCATTTTCGTGATCCTGGTAAAAAGACCTTTAATTTGATATATAGGTCGACCAGGTTTGGATAAGTCCTTCTATGGGGACAGACTGACTGACAGAC
>NW_007380181.1:0-4649 GCF_000475195.1 Diaphorina citri | reverse complement strand
TGCCCCCCCCCCCCCCCCTGTGGGCGGGCCTGTTTGCTGGAATAGTAAATTTAATTAACAAGAAGAACAAACACAACAAAAGGCTCTTGTCTGTGCAAAAGCTAGAGGTTGTTAATATAGTTACTATACAGTAGTGTAGGCCACACGCTCCAATCACAGGATCTTCCGATTTTTGCCCCCCCCAACTGTGGGCGGGCCTGTTTGCTGGAATAGTAAATTTAATTAACAAGAAGTACAAACACAACAAAAGGCTCTTGTCTGTGCAAAAGCCAGAGGTTGTTAATATAGTTACTATACAGTAGTGTAGGCCACACGCTCCAATCACAGGATCTTCTGATTTTTGTTGCTGTTCTTCTTTTTCTTCTTCTTCTTCTTCTTCTTCTTCATCTCCTTCTTCTGGGTCTTTTTCTCATCGTCACTCCCCTTATGTTTCTTCTTCTACTTCTGCTTCCACCTGCCCTCCAAGGTAAAGAACTTCTTTTTCTTTTCCCGACTTTTCCTTCTACTCCTCCTCTTCCTCCTCCTCCTCCTTCTACTCCTCCTCCTCCTTCTACTCCTCCTACTACTCCTCCTCCTCCTCCTTCTACTCCTCATCCTCCTCCTTCTACTCCTCCTCCTCCTCCTTCTACTCCTCCTACTACTCCTCCTCCTCCTCCTTCTACTCCTCCTCCTCCTTCTACTCCTCCTACTACTCCTCCTCCTCCTCCTTCTACTCCTCCTCCTCCTCCTTCTACTCCTCCTCCTCCTCCTTCTACTCCTCATCCTCCTCCTTCTACTCCTCCTCCTCCTCCTCCTTCTAGTCATCCTCCTCCTCCTACTACTCCTCCTCCTTCTACTCCTCCTACTACTCCTCCTCCTCCTCCTTCTACTCCTCCTCCTCCTCCTTCTACTCCTCATCCTCCTCCTTCTACTCCTCATCCTCCTCCTTCTACTCCTCCCCGTTCCATTTCTCTCTGTTCACAGGTTGACAATGACGGTTCCGAGGATTACATTCCACGGTTCAAGGGTTCGAGTCCCGACCAGGGCGGCAAGGTTGACGGAATGCCTCCCTTCCCACCCCCTCCTCCGTATGGAGATGGTGAGTATGTGATCATCCGTTTAAAATGTTAAAGCCTGTCACCACTTGTCGTTCGGGAAAAAATCGTGCCGAGTGAAGTAGGAACACTCTCATTTAAACTACATGGTCTGCAGGACTTTTTTGGTCGTTTGAAGAAAATAACGTGTTGTGTTTGTGTCTAGTGGGAAAACTCTCATTTAAATTACCTTTTACCTACCTATTACAGGACTTTTTTTGTCGTTCGGGAAATAATCGTGTCGTGTGTTGTGGGAACACTCTCATCTCTCATTACAATAAATACAGGACATTCGGGGGAAAATCGGATGAAACTTAATACGACACGTGGGAATGGACTCTTAGTGAAAAGATTTATTCATACATCCTTTATATTCCAATAAAAGAACTACCGTTACTATACTACTATTACTATATATGTATACTACCTATGTATAATAGGTAGAAACTATGTATATCCAGCAACAAAATAAACAACAATGCTCAATGCTCATCCCGAATATATTTATGAGCAGATTCCAACAATATCATATATCAGCAACTTATAGTAGGTACCTACAGTTAATTTATGACCAATATGAAACAATAAATATTTTGTTTTCCTCAGAGGTGCGGGGTAAGTTGAATTGCAGGTGCTATTAACAGTCAACAGTTCCATTTATTTGTGAATAAATTGGTAAAACTGCATATAATTATTTCAATGATTGAGGGGTATTAATGGTTCATCAATAGAAGTGTACAATGAACTTCAATGAAGTGTAACCTAATAACAGTGTTGCAAACAGGTCTCAAACAAAAAAAGATCGTCAAGTTGGCAACACTGCTTGAGAAAAAGAGCTTCTACCGGGTCCTTTAGTTTTCTCCTTTTCACCCCTCCACCCCGGTACCTACATCAGTTTGCACTGTTTGAACAATAGGACCTATATTAGGGGACTCTATAGCTAGAGCTTTACACCCATTGAACCTAGAGGGGCCTCCTTGGAAACCTATGCTACTGGTAAACTTTCTAAAAAAAGAACAATAACAATTTGGTTTTTACACAGATTTGAAAATAATAATAATAAACATTACCAAAATAAACACCATGAAACCTATAAATTATTAACACTCTAAAAATAATAATAGTAAAAAAAAAACACATCAAACAATCACCCCCCCCCTGTGGGGTTTTTTCGGCCTTCTTCTTCTTCCTAACCCGCCGTTCCCCCAACCCACAACCTGTTAAATTTGAATGGGGAAAAAGGACTAACACTTCGAACTTCTGATTAGAACTTGGAATTATTTATACACATAAAGTTTATTGATATTTAAGACATCTCGGGCCTCTTTAGGAAGACCAAACACAGGGCAGATCGCGCCCTGATGTCACGCGACCCCCCCCCTTCCTGTGGGCGGGCCTGTTTGCTGGAATAGTAAATTATTTAATTAACAAGAAGAACAAACACAACAAAAGGCTCTTGTCTGTGCAAAAGCTAGAGGTTGTTACTATACATAGATATAGTGTAGGTCACACGCTCCAATCACAGGATCTTCTGATTTTTGTTGCTGTTCTTCTTTTTCTTCTTCTTCATCTTCTTCTTCTGGGTCTTTTTCTCATCGTCACTCCCCTTATGTTTCTTCTTCTACTTCTGCTTCCACCTGCCCTCCAAGGTAAAGAACTTCTTCTTTTTCTTCCCCCTACTTTTCCTTCTACTCCTCATCCTCATCCTCCTCCTCTTCTTTTTCTTCTGCTTTCTCCTTCTTTTTCTGCTTTCTCCTTCTTTTTCATCATATTCTTATTATCTGCATCCTTTATCTCCTTCTACTCCTCCTTCTACTCCTCCTCCTCCTTCTACTCCTCCTTCTACTCCTCATCCTCCTCCTTCTACTCCTCATCCTCCTCCTCTTCTTCTTCTGCTTTCTCCTTCTTTTTCATCATATTTTTCTTATCTGCATCCTCCTTCATCTCCTTCTTCACTCCCCTTATGTTTCTTCTTCTACTTCTGCTTCCACCTGCCCTCCAAGGTAAAGAACTTCTTCTTTTTCTTCCCCCTACTTTTCCTCCTCCTCCTCCTCCTCTTCTTCTTCTTCTGCTTTCTCCTTCTTTTTCATCATATATTCTTCTTATCTGCATCCTCCTTCATCTCCTTCTTTTTATACCCTTCTTTTTTCCTCTTCCTCCTCCTACTTTTTTTATATAAATATATACGTATTTCGACCACAGTGGAAATTTGTCTATGAACTCCATCCCAACTTTTTGTAAAAAAAAAGAACTTTCTCAACAAAACGTTGAAATTTGACCTGACTCTTTGAGCTTTGACCAACCTGAACTTTTCATAACTGTTGCAAACTGTTACTCTCTGGGTCTCTAGGTTAGAAGACCAACCTACCTCACCTCTCTATATCTATTATTACAGTTACAGTCACCATAATTAAGGGTGCAGGTAAAAAAAAGTATCCTTTGTTCAACTTTAAGAGAAACTTTTTCCTCGTTAAAATTGAATTTTTCCTCATTTGACCTGACTCTTTGAGCTTTGACCAACCTGAACTTTTCATAACTGTTTCAAACTGTTACTCTCTGGGTCTCTAGGTTAGAAGACCATCCTACCTCTCCTCTATAGGTATCTACTTCCTATCTATTATTACCTACAGTCACCATAATTAGGGGTGCAGGTAAAAAAAAAGTACCCTTTGTTCAACTTTGAGAGAAACTTTTTCCTCGTTAAAAATTGAATTTTTCCTCATCGAATAAATTGAAAATGTGCTGTCTCAAATTTTTTTGTTCCTGTAGAAAACTTTCTTGATCTTGGAGCATTCTCTGAACAGTATCCAAGCCTTCTCATGGGTTACATATAGGGATGGGTAAATATTCTCTGAGTCGATTCAAAGAGTCGAATATTTCAAAAGAATCGTGAATCGCGATTCTTAAATTCAAAGAATCGCGATTCTTTGAAGAGTCGAGGTTGTACCTACGTTGCCGTGCCCTGTACAACTACAATTTTAGTTGTTTTTGGTTTTGTTTTTTCATTCCCCATTTTAGTCTCCCCCGCCTACAAAAGAATCGCGATTCTTTTAGAGTCGATTCTTTGAGTCGAATATTTAAAAAGAATCGAATCGTGGTATTCGAATATTCAAAAAGAGTCGAATATCCTATCCCTGGGTTACACTAACAACATGGAGGTCCAAATCTACTCCTTACTCCTTACTTACTGCCGGGTCGCAGTGACCAAGGGCGTTTATTAAAGCCTCAGAATAATAATAAACATAGAAGGAAGGTTTAGGACTAAAAAGAAAGACACTTTTCAAATCGAAGGTTATATATCAGCTGATTTGGTACCAGTGCCGGACCATGAATAATTTCCTGGGTATTTCAGTGACAGTCAAGTTGCCCTGTACTGGATATCAAGCCCGCCACTCAGATGGAAAACGTTTGTGGCTAATCGTGTCAGCAAGATTCAAGAATTGGTGAGTGAAGATAAGTGGTTTCATGTCAAGGGGACGGAGAATCCAGCCGATTGTCTGTCTCGAGGAATTACTCCCAAGGAACTCATTTCCCACAAGTTATGGTCATGTGGTCCTCCCTGGCTAGCTACCCCAG
>NW_007380180.1:5280-29135 GCF_000475195.1 Diaphorina citri | reverse complement strand
ACCACAATAATCGTAGTAGCCTACTGCTGGAGTAAAGGGACTTTTCAGTCCTATGCGAGCAGTATAAATAAGCACTATCCTTAAGTAACTATATTGGTCGGGTTCGATTCCCGCTGTTGTCATTGAAATAAAACCTTTCCTACCTAGCCCAGCGACAAATTTAACATGTACCAGTTCACAACAGATCACCAAAGTGCAAGGCCGTATTTAGGAGGGGCCCGGGGGCTCCCCCCGGGTTAGCTAACCTTCGGCAAGACGTCCATGGACGAGACCTAACGAAAAAGCTGTTGAAGATCGCTCGGATCTTCGAGCTTAGTTAGAAAACAGATTAACTCCATACACAAAAAGGCCACTCTGAGGGTTAGGTCTAGGGGCTGTGCAGCCCTAAAGGATGGGTTAGCCTTCTACGAATCTACGAAATCAGCCTCCTCTGAAAAATAGTAATAAAAATAAACAGGTAGGTATGTATAGGTCAGGACGATATCAACTTTCGTCTATTCTTCAGTTGTTCCTCTAATTCAGTCACTCCCAGCAGGACTACCCGATCGACTGCTCGCGGCACTACTACCACTCTTGGATGCCGATCTCGACCGATTACTCCGCGCCCGACTTACCGATCGACTGCGACTTCGCGAGCCCGACTTATTACTAGACCGATTGCTGGCGGCCGAATTGTTACTCGCCTGTGAGCTAGCCGATCGCGATCGGGAACGATTGCTGGCTGACTTGTCAGATCCGTCGCTACGGGCCGATCGATTGCTAGCCGCTGATTTGTCACTCCGTACTGACTTGTTGCTAGCAGCAGACCGGTCGCTCCCGGCTGATCCACTTCGAGAGCGATCACTCCTGGACTTGTTGCTCGCCGCTGAGCCACTCCGTGATCTATTGCTGGCCGCTGACTTGTCGCTTCTATCACTCCGCGCTGAGCGGTCACTTTTCGCGGATCGATCACTTTTAGCGGATCGGTCTGACTTGTTGCTCCCCCGGGAGCTTGCTGAGCCAGAGCGGGATCGCTTGGCGGGGGATTTGGATTTCGAGCGAGAACGAGAGCGAGAGGAAGCGCGGGAGGAATTCTTGGAACTGTGCTCCGCGTCTGATGTTCCTAGGGGAAGCAGATAGAATAGGAGTATATTAGGAATTATGAATGAAATATTGAAACACACACTTACATATCGCAGTTATCGTACCAATGCGGTAGAATTCAGAGGGTTAGATAGCCACGGAGACATAGAGTCCGTTCCCAATTGTCGTTCAGCAAAAAATCGTGTCGTGTGTAGAGTACATTGCCTACAGAACATTAGGAAAAAAACGGGTGAAACTCATGACAAGTGGGAGCGGGCCTCTTAATCAGGATAAAATTATTAATCTTCGTTCTAAAAAAAAAAAAAAAACTCACTTGAATCTCAAACCCTCCCAGTTAGTTTACGTTGATAGGCAATGACCTCAACATTTAAATTGGACTACAAAAAAAAAAAAAAAAAAAAAAAATGCTGACTTGACTTACTCTTTTCATTGTCATTCTCTCCCTCTCCTCCTCCTTCTCTTTCACCTCCTTCTCCTTCTTGTCTCTCTGCCTCTGTCGTTTCTCCTTGCTGCGTTTCCTCCGCTTCTTCTTCCTCTTCCTCTTCGTCCTCCTCTTCCTCTTCCTCGTTGGGAGGTTCCAGGAATCGCTCCCGGAGTCTTTGGATGCGGAATTCGGTGGCGTTCAATGGTCTGTGCGTTACCACTAGACGCGTGTTGTTGGGCGCGGCACCCACCTTCTGTCTTCTCTTGCTCAGACGCACCCTGGAAAAGAGTGGGAAAAGGAATTTAAAATTGCGTTATGCATAAAACATGGTTAATTCTGTTAAGCATGGGAAAAGGCTTAGGAAGAAGAAACATAAATGCTTGTTACAAATGTCGTTACCCGCTTCACTGACTACGCTAAATTTTATGGCTTGACTTGGACTCGAACCACCAACGTCCAGAACCGAAGTCTAGCGTGCTAACCACAACCGTTAGATTGGAGGGTAGCGCGTTTGTAAGCGCTAGGTCGCGGGTTCAATTCCCGCCCAGGATAGCCAAGGTTGGATAAAGTTCATCCTAAAAAAATAAGGTTCGTTCCCCGAACGGCTAGCTTTTTCCTAGCCTGTCCTCATTATCTCCGCTTTCGGGACGATAAGATCTTGGAAGTTACAACAGTTCCCTCTAACAAACCTAAAAAAAAATAATAAAAAAATAAAAAAAAACTTAAAATGTCCTCTAAAAATTTTACCCTCAAATGTTCTCTCACCTGGTCTCCAGTTCATTATAATACACCGCATCATCCCGAACAATGAGGAAGTAATTCTCCTCGTATCCTTTACAACTCTTACTCTTCACATTCCAATTATACTCGCGAGCCATTTTGTACTCGTATTCCTGTTCATCCGTGTACTCCAGGTTACTCAGCTGGTCGAGTTTCCTCTTGTCCAGAGTCTCGGCTGTGGGTAAGAAGTAGGCTACGAACTGCTCTCCTGACTCGTCCATAACACCACTGGGGAGAGAATAGAATATGTATCAACAGAACGTTGGAATTTTATTATTATGTACACTGCGCCAAGCAATTAGAGGTACGCTCCTATTTTTTGGTTTTTCTCAAACAGCTGTTCAGTGTTCAATTTTTTTCGGGAAAACAATTGTTGATGTTTTTTGCTGTAATGTTTAAAACTTATTCCACAAGACCGCATACCTACTTACCCTGTGAGTAAAAAATGAAAAACAAGGATCAGTTTTATGCTGAAAACGCATGTTTTTACATCTACGCACGTCGATCCTTGAAATTTGGGATCCATTTTCGGTCTGAATGAGGTATACAGTTCACAGAACCACTAGTGTTTTGTTTTTACTCACCGAATCATGGCTTGAGACATCTCTTCAATTTGAGCGGGTATAGGGCGACCCACGGGGGCAGGATCCGAGTCAAATATAACTTGAGCACATGGATATTTCCAGTACTGAAAAACAACGATCAGACAATGAGTTAAAGTAACATCATAGGAACTCGTCCATTCAACATTTTGATTAACACCCTGTGCCAAGCCTAAAATGCCATTATCCCCAGGGATAAACGTAGTACGCGTCTCTCAGTGTGACAATCAGAAAGTTCAAGGTAAGGATGGTCTAAAATGGACAGTATTGAGCAGAAAAGAACCCTACATTAGGGGAATAGCTTTCTATACGGTTCTTTTCTGCTTTAAAGCTGTGAAATCTCTACGGACCTCTTGAGAACTAGTATTGTGAAACGGAACATCTATGGAAGGGAAGTCTTCAAAAGGGGAACCCTCTTACGCATAAGAATACTTCATTTGACTGAAAGAGACATTTTCCTTCGCCAAATAACTTTGAAGAGTTGAGGTAGGAAGGGCATACAATCGAAAAATATTAGCGCTAGAACCCAATGTCAGCAAAACAAACGAACAAACAAATAAACAAACACCGACCCCGTTGGAACGAAAAAAGGCAAAAGAAGAAGTAGAAAATTCGCTCAATCTTGAACAGTTCACTCACCTTGAAGTCCGGATACACAGGCATAATTTCCACAGGAGTAACATTGGGTTTACTGTAATGTTTCTCAATGGGGAGTTTAGAATCTGCAAACGTCTTCTCAATAGCTTTCACTTGCGAGTCGCGATCCATATAGAGATTGTCCTCCTTGAAGTTCTTCTTGATGCTGAAACCAACTTTGGCTTCTACCTTGTCCATGACTTGGGGTTGGAATCGGGTCTGCTCGGTGGAAATATACTCCGTACGACGTAACCAGGATACGCTACGTGCATGATGACGCGAACTGGAAATGAAATATGCTCGATTAAGGCCCGTATCTATAAAAATAATCCCCTGTTAAACTTGGAATCACTTGGAAAAAAAACTCGGAACCACTTTTGCATTGTCTACTTTAATACACATTCTCTTACATCCATGCCCATCTGAGCATGGAAAATTTTGGTAAGAAAATTTCCGTCCCGGCCGGAATTCAAAAGAGGCACCTGCAGGTTAAGAGTACCAACTGAGTAACAGAGCTGGGCTTACTTCTGAAAATTTTGGTCACCTACTGTATTTTCAGAAGTAGTCTCTGATTATACTCGAGGTAACACATAATTGTAGATCTCTAGTTCCCTCAGTGCTTACCGTTTAGAATCCTGTGGAGTAAGGATGTCCTCTTCAAGTAGTTTTTCATCGGCGGGATCCAGTTGAATGTTATAATTGGGAGCATAAGTGTCCTTGTTGATAAGATCAATAGTGACACCCAGGTCATGTTCAGTGAGGACTTCATATTTGTAATTTCTTTCCAATGAAGTAGATTTATATTCAATGAACCTGATGATAAATAAAATATAAATTATGTTTAATAGACTATGTGAAACTTCTGAATCTAATGAATCCACCGAATCCGAATTCATTTTTTTTTTTTAAGTGTTTAAAATCCAAGGGATCCACTCTGGGGCTTGTTTCGTTTGATTCACAGTGGTGAACAATGATTTTTTAATATCAATAGAAGAGCACCGGCATGAACAACCTGGTATTCCAGAGTTAAAGCACATCATTGGAAAAAATGTCTGACTGACAGCCTGTAGGTATCATACATAATAACGTGCCGTCAAAGATTGACAGCCTGTAGGTATCATACACATTAGCGTGCCGTCAAAAATTGACAGCCTGTAGGTACCCTACATTCTAGCGTGCCGTCAAAGACTGACAGCCTGTAGGTATCATACATACTGTCACTGTCAGTCTTTGCGTCTTTGACAGCTAGTGTGTAGCCTCATGCTACTAGGCTGTAAGTGTAAGTATGGGCAGTATGGGCTGTTGATATTTGAAAAGAACTAAGGGGAGAATTTATTTAATATTATTATTTTTAATAAATACTCTTCTGCTAATGATTTTCAAATCCAGGTTTGAACCCCAAAATTGACCAAATAAAAACCATCTCTTCTGCTGATGGTTTTCAAATCCAGGTTCAAACCACAAAATTTCAATTTTCAGGTCATGGCCTTAAGGTGTGATAAGTATCAATCAATATCTAGGTTTTTTTTCTCTCTTTTTTTGTACAGGTAGGTAGGACCTATTAAAAAAATTTAAAATATAAGCTGTATTTTATGATTCCTCTCAGTGGCTCTTTTGCCAAGTAGATATGAATTTTCAACACGACATTAAACCCTGTGACTTCCAAAGCATATTCCATTGTCTTTACCCACATGAATCCAAGCATTAAAACATACATCTCCCTTAACATGAGAGACAGACTATTCAATTCTTGTTATTTTTTCATCAAGAAATAGCAAAATTTCATTCAGAAGCATTTTTTCAGATAACCATTGAAAATACATTATTGGCCCATGGCAGCCATTACTCCCAAAGAGTGAAAAATGGCCTCTTTGCTGCCTCTTTGCACACAGAGGGGTATAATAAAATTGGACTATATACATCCCTAACTCAAAGGCACCAGACACTTAAATCAATGGCTGATTGATATCAAAAAGTAGTGTAGATGGTTTCAATCAACATCAATGGATTGACAGCCATTGACTATGTGTGGACACAGCAAGATCATAGACTTGGGGATCAGAGTGAACACACATGGTTGGATATCTACCTAACTCCAGTGAATGAGGATTTAGCAGGGAACAAGATTCACAAGCCTCTAGATTCATGGTAACCCAATATATACATTTCCTTTAAACAACAACAATAACAATTTTCAGCACAAATTTCAATTAGAAAAGAGAGGGATTGCTATAAAGGTAAGTGAATACTAAGTCAAGTTTGGGTCTTACCTAGTAGATTCAAATGGGTATGCTATGAACTTGCAATCAAAGGGAATGTCAGGCAGTGTATTGTTGTATTTCACTCGGCATACAAGTTCAGATCTGGAAATGAAATGGAATGTATGTTATTTGATAAACTACATCTAGAACTCTCCAAGGAAATAGGTAGGTATCTTCACTCAACTTAAGTTTTTCCCAAACTTTGAAGATGAACCTTCACAAAAGGTTTTCCACTGCATGGGATTGGACCTATTCGTCAAGAATGAAAGATTTGTTAATTGTGTACAACATACCTCCGTTCTGCTGGTCTAGGTGGAACGGGTGTAGAATGAGTGGATGGCGTTCTTTTCTCAGATGGAGTTCCCGCACTTGTTGTCTGGATGGTTGGAGCCATGATTTCTTCCAATGACAAAACTTGAAGCTCCTACAAAGTTAACCCGGGAAATATCTCTCAAAGAAGAATTTGTGTCAACATGAGTGGTAGGTAATCTTGAGATTGGCCTTTGATGATTTGATGGTGATTTTGTAGGGAGCCAGTGACCCAGTCCTTTCAAGCCAAAATATGGACAAACAACACTCTTGGTATTAAGAAAGAAACAGAAGAACACAGAACACTTCTCTAGTTTCTCTACAGCTTACTTTACTTTTCTTTCCACTTTCCACTTTTCCAATTCCAACTCAAAGAAGAATTTGTGTCAACATGAGTGGTAGGTAATCTTGAGATTGGCCTTTGATGATTTGATGGTGATTTTGTAGGGAGCCAGTTACCTCCTTTCAAGCCAAAATATGGATAAACAACACTCTTGGTATTAAGAAAGAAACGGAATAGAGGAGAGACCGTAAATATCTTAAAAGACCAAGAACACAGAACACTTCTCTAGTTTCTCTACAGCTTACTTTACTTTTCTTTCCAGAGTTTCCAGCATTCCAGCTTTCCACAAGTTTCCTGCTTTTTTTACCTTTTGTTTACATTTCGGAAAATTCACGAATCCTACCATTTCCACCATTTTTTCTCTGTTGTGACAACAGAGCTGCGCAGAACCTTGCGCAAAAACTCAAATTTAACTTTTTGTTTATAAATCGCGAAATTTGAAAATCATTTCTCTCAAGATTTCCCAAAGGTTGCCGATTTGTATCAAGTTTTCCGAGTTTCCCTCACAATCACAAATAGTACTGAACTTGTAACTCGACCATGGCCACAGAACGTTATAGTTTCTCTTTGACAACTTTCAGGTAAGTTTATCCTATAACCAGGGACCTAAGATTGATAGAAAAAAAAAATACCATATCCATGGAGACCCATGACTTGACTATTTTTCGACTGGAGAACCCCCAACTGTGAAGGGTGTAAGTTACTGGTGTTCTTCTTTTCAAGATGAATCTTTACATAGTCACATCAGACTCTATTAGTATGGAGAACCTTTGTTTTCCAGTTACCATCATTAGAACCCTCAAGTTGAGTAATATGATAAATGGGTACTTGTGCAGAAGTCACGTCCGTGGATTTTATTGCTACCAAAGGAACTGGCACAAACGATAACAATATAAATTCCATTTCATTTCCAGATCTGAACTTGTATGCCGAGTGAAATACAACAATACACTGCCTGACATTCCCTTTGATTGCAAGTTCATAGCATACCCATTTGAATCTACTAGGTAAGACCCAAACTTGACTTAGTATTCACTTACCTTTATAGCAATCCCTCTCTTTTCTAATTGAAATTTGTGCTGAAAATTGTTATTGTTGTTGTTTTTTTTTTTTTTTCCAATGTTGTTGTTGTTGTTGTTGTTTTAGCGGCTTTAGCTTTTGCCGAGTGGCAATAGCAGAATCTGGAAAAGGTATCTTTTTGTACCTATTTGCTATACACCGGGGTGATGGTCTCTAGCTCTAGCCATTTTAAATTGGCTGGCTTGACCTACCTCTGACACAGCAGTTTCAGTCAATTCTAGCCGTGTTCCCTGTGTTGGGGATTCTGAAGGACGCGGAGAGGTTGAATCAATCGACTAGGATGCTTATTGATGCTCCACAGATATGTATCATGTACAAGGTGTTCTTTATCAACCTCATCAAATTCTATCAGGCGTGGATCAGGTAATGGTAAAAATATTACTTTTATTCAACAACAAAAAGACAACAATTGTCTGGCTGGGGGTCGTTGTGATCATAAACTGGATATTAAACAAATTAGGTAGGTACAAAGGTATTCTTTAACCATGATCGAATAAACTACGGGCTAAAAAATTCCCGGAGGGACGGACCCAGCTTGTTTTTTCTCAAAATATCTTAATAACAAAATACCTACTCAAAATGAAGCACTGTCACTTTTGACTATGTATTACGAAAAATTACCGTTTTTCCCCTATAATTATTAAATTCGGCTTTACACACCAACGTCCAACACCAAATAAGAAAATGTACCTAACATGGAAAAGAGAAAAAAAAGAAAGTTTAAAAGCACAAACGTACAGACAGACCATTTGGATAAAAACCACTTTTTCGGAATCAGGGGACCCTAAAATGAATTTTTCCACCCATTTCCCGATTTTGAAAATTTGGACCGATTGCAATACTTTCTAATTACTTTGAAGAGAAATACCTAGTCAATAAAAATGTATTGACGTGACGAACTGCCCAAAGTTTGGCTTGCCAAAACGACACAGCACACTAAAGAACTATAAAAAAGTAAAAATCCCAGAAAAGGCACTCTCACTCACCTTTTGCAGCGGCATAATCGACCATTAACGACGGCACAACACACAGATAAAGTCCTAATTTTCTTCCGAACTAGTCACAACTCAAAATTACCACAACTCAGAATCACAACTCTCTTCTTCGGGTCAATCAATCTGGACTAAAGCTGGACTGAGTTTGACTATCAGCAAGAAGTGTAACCTTAGCTGAAATGATTCTACTGAACTTCAGCACTTCACACGTTCGTTATCAGGGGAGGAGGCAGGGTGAGAGTTTTACCAAGTTGGTATTGTTTGAATTTGTTTTACATTGTTTGATAAAAAAAAAATGGTTTGACTTGAGGGAAAATAATGGAAACTTTGAGGTGTAGTAGATGAACCAAATATTATAGGGACTGGTCTTTGCGTCAGGGCAGTGAAAATAAAAGATCTTTTTTGCCAGCCTAGTTAGCTTAGTTGGTAGGATAAAATCCGCCCGGGCGGATTTTATCCTACCAACTAAGCTGATGGGATAATGTTCGTTCTCGGAACGGCTGGCTTTTTCCTATCCTGTCTTCCTTCTCTCTTCGATTTCGGGACGATAAGACCATAGCAGTTACAGTTCCCTCTGTCAAACCTCTTTAAAAAAAAAGAAAAAGAGGCTTAACTTCAGAGGGAACTGGTCAACTGATGGAGAGTATCGCGTCTGCCTTGTAAGCGCTAGGTCGCGCCTGGGGTGGATTTCATCCTGAACGATAAGGTCTGTTCTCGGAACGGCTGCCTTCTGTTTTCCCTTTCGGGACGATAAGACCTTAGCAGTTACAGTTCCCTCTATCAAACCTCTTTAGAAAAATAATAATAATGGTGAACCATCGGGAACTGGATTCGAAGTTACATATCTTAATAATAGTTTCCTCTCTATTGTATTCTCATTTTAGCCTCGTCCTATAGGTATGCTCACTACGTGTTCAACACTTTGGATCACAACAAAACTGGCTTCCTAAACTTTGAAGTAAGTGAAAATTAGAAGAAAAAAAATACAGCGCGCCTTACCGCGATTGGTGCCAGCGTGGTAGTTAAACTTTGAGTGTTGGGAGTTAGGATTATTGGGATATTTGGAAAATCCTACAATGCATATTTGGAAAGTGCTCACTGCAGCACCAAAGGTAGCAACCTGACATTTATTTATGTACTTCGTTTCTCCCCCATACAGGATTTCGTCAAAGGTCTATCCATCCTGTGCCGTGGATCTGAAGAGGAGAAGTTACGTTGGATCTTCTGTCTGTACGACATCAACGGAGATGGCGTCATATCTAAAGACGATCTGTATAATATTGTAAGCTCTGTGTATGAACTGATGGGGACGTATGCTTACCGGGCATTCGATAGCGGTATGGTGGCCCAGCGCGTCGAGTATTTATTTCAGGTAAGCACCAAAGGTTTTGAAATGAGCATTTTGTGTTCAATTTCTATTCCAAGGTTTTTACCATTGATCGGTCTGCATCATCCGACTCAACACCATATATGTTAACCGAAAAATGTACGGTTCGCGATAATCTACATATGTGTAGTTTTGTGCGAAAATAGTGACAATATACTGATAGGTACCTACAACTTGAGTCGGATGGTGTAGACCAATGAAAGGTAGGAACCAATAGACCTTGTTTATCCTGCTCAATTAGGACTGATAAGTCTCTTTACCCTGAGTCTGATATACACCGACTTTATGGGGGGTACGATACAAATTTTAGCAGATATTTTCAGTAATACAGAATAGAATATACCTTGTTTAACTTGCTGGGATAGGACTGAAAAGTCCCTTTACCCCCGCAGTCTAACCAACGTCTCATATATTTTGACATATTATGGGGATTGGGGAACACTACATTTAGGAGTCCTTACTCCTTAGTGCCCGAGGGGGGGGAAGGGGCGCCGCACCTAAATACGCCCCTGTTTTCATTGCCCTTTTCCTCTTCGGTTCCAGAGGGACAGTCAAGCCTCCAAGCCATCAGACCTATTCAATCCTCAGTCCCCGGTCTGAAAGCCATCAGGCCACCTGCCAAGTCCATGCCTGACTTGAAACCCTTACCTCTGCGAGTGTCCGAGCCTGAGTCTAATAGTTACCATGGAAACGGAACGTCTGGGCCGGCGGTGGTCACTGCAGGTAAACTAACTTTTTTTTTTGCTGATTTTTTTTAAAGAGGTTTGACAGAGGGAACTGTAACTGCTATGGTCTTATCGTCCCGAAATCGAAGAGAGAAGGAAGACAGGATAGGAAAAAGCCAGCCGTTCCGAGAACGAACATTATCCCATCAGCTTAGTTGGTAGGATAAAATCCGCCCGGGCGGATTTTATCCTACCAACTAAGCTAACTAGGCTGGCAAAAAAGATCTTTTATTTTCACTGCCCTGACGCAAAGACCAGTCCCTATAATATTTGGTTCATCTACTACACCTCAAAGTTTCCATTATTTTCCCTCAAGTCAAACCATTTTTTTTTTATCAAACAATGTAAAACAAATTCAAACAATACCAACTTGGTAAAACTCTCACCCTGCCTCCTCCCCTGATAACGAACGTGTGAAGTGCTGAAGTTCAGTAGAATCATTTCAGCTAAGGTTACACTTCTTGCTGATAGTCAAACTCAGTCCAGCTTTAGTCCAGATTGATTGACCCGAAGAAGAGAGTTGTGATTCTGAGTTGTGGTAATTTTGAGTTGTGACTAGTTCGGAAGAAAATTAGGACTTTATCTGTGTGTTGTGCCGTCGTTAATGGTCGATTATGCCGCTGCAAAAGGTGAGTGAGAGTGCCTTTTCTGGGATTTTTACTTTTTTATAGTTCTTTAGTGTGCTGTGTCGTTTTGGCAAGCCAAACTTTGGGCAGTTCGTCACGTCAATACATTTTTATTGACTAGGTATTTCTCTTCAAAGTAATTAGAAAGTATTGCAATCGGTCCAAATTTTCAAAATCGGGAAATGGGTGGAAAAATTCATTTTAGGGTCCCCTGATTCCGAAAAAGTGGTTTTTATCCAAATGGTCTGTCTGTACGTTTGTGCTTTTAAACTTTCTTTTTTTTCTCTTTTCCATGTTAGGTATATTCCAACTTCTCTTTCAAATCCTGTTTCACTTTGTCCATATAATGACAAATAGAGAGTGAAAGAAAAAAAAAACCTTTTCCCCCTTTGATTTCAGAAAATGGACAGAAACAAGAACGGTCAGGTCACGCTGGAAGAGTTTCTGACCCTCTGTTTAAACGATGAAGACATTCAGAATTCCATACAGAGGTTGACAATGCCTCCACTTATTTGACATATTGGGGGACCGATTCCGTTTGAGGACCCTGCTTGAGGGGGTGACAATCGAAGGATCACTCAAAAGATGACTGCTCAAGGGTCACCTCTCAATCAAAGGATCACCCAAAAATGATTCAAAGGATCAATCAAGGCCTTAAAGGATGCTACTGCACTGAGGGGGGAAAAACTAGGAACCAGCCTAGGTAGCTTGGAGATTAGAGCGCCCGCCTTGTAAGCGCTAGGTCGCGGGTTCGATTCTCGCCCCTAGCAGTTAAATACGTGAAACCCCTAAAAGAGAAGAGAAATAAATTTATTTCCATTACTTGAATTCGAAAATCCAACTATCAAAAACAAGATCGCTCCTTATATTTTACACTTTCCTGTAAATATTTTACATTTTATTGTTATTTTTAAAACAAAATTAGGTAGGTACGAAATGAAAAAATAAATCAGGTAGGTACCTCTACCTAGTATAAGACATAGGCAATGCCATATTCAATCCTGGATACAGGTACCTACATAATGTTATGTCTACATTCAATGATTTCCTATTTATTTATTTCCTTAAAAAAATCCTGTGAGTTGGGTTCGATTATGAGCAGGAAATACGAAAAGTTCTTTCAGTTTCCTCTCTACCAATCTACTTTCTGCTCTCCCAAAATTTCTCTCTCCCAAAATTTACTTAATTCTCTTCTTTTCCTGGTAAACAGGAGGGCGTGGGTTCAATCCCAGCTGAGGTATGGAATTTTATCCTCAATATAATTTGAGAATTTGACCACAATAATAGTAGTAGCCTACTGCTGGAGTAAAGGGACTTTTCAGTCCTATGCGAGCAGTATAAATAAGCACTATTATTAAGTAACTATATTGGTCGGGTTCGATTCCCGCTGTTGTCATTGAAATAAAACCTTTCCTACCTAGCCCAGCGACAAACTTAACACGTACCAGTTCCCAACAGATCACCGAAGTTCAGGGCCGTATTTAGAAGGGGCCCCGGGGCTCCCCCCTCGAACTTCATTTTTCCCCTTTACTGTAGGCCAGACTCCAAAAATTTCCAGCAGATTCTGCAGGGTTAGCTAACCCTCGGCAAGACGTCCTTGGACAAAACCTAACGAAAAAGTTGTTGAAGATCGCTCGGATCTTCGAGCTTAGTTAGAAAACATCTTAACTCCATACACAAAAAGTTCAATCTGAGGGTTAGGTGTAGAGGCTAAGCAGCCCTAAAGGATGGGTTAAGCTTGTACGAATCTACGAAATCAGCCTCCTCTGGAAAATAGTAATAAAAATAAACAGGTAGGTATGTATAGGTCAGGACGATATCAACTTTCGTCTATTCTTCAGTTCTTCCTCTAATTCAGTCACTCCCAGCAGGACTACCCGATCGACTGCTCGCGGCACTACTACCACTCTTGGATGCCGATCTCGACCGATTGCTCCGCGCCCGACTTACCGATCGACTGCGACTTCGCGAGCCCGACTTATTACTAGACCGATTGCTGGCGGCCGAATTGTTACTCGCCTGTGAGCTAGCCGATCGCGATCGGGAACGATTGCTGGCTGACTTGTCAGATCCGTCGCTACGGGCCGATCGATTGCTAGCCGCTGATTTGTCACTCCGTACTGACTTGTTGCTAGCAGCAGACCGGTCGCTCCCGGCTGATCCACTTCGAGAGCGATCACTCCTGGACTTGTTGCTCGCCGCTGAGCCACTCCGTGATCTATTGCTGGCCGCTGACTTGTCGCTTCTATCACTCCGCGCTGAGCGGTCACTTTTCGCGGACCGATCACTTTTAGCGGATCGGTCTGACTTGTTGCTCCCCTGGGAGCTTGCTGAGCCAGAGCGGGATCTCTTTGCGGGGGATTTGGATTTCGAGCGAGAACGAGAGCGAGAGGAAGCGCGGGAGGAATTCTTGGAACTGTGCTCCGCGTCTGATGTTCCTAGGGGAAGCAGATAGAATAGGAGTATATTAGGAATTATGAATGAAATATTGAAACACACACTTACATATCGCAGTTATCGTACCAATGCGGTAGAATTCAGAGGGTTAGATAGCCACGGAGACATAGAGTCCGTTCCCAATTGTCGTTCAGCAAAAAATCGTGTCGTGTGTAGAGTACATTGCCTACAGAACATTAGGAAAAAAACGGGTGAAACTCATGACAAGTGGGAGCGGGCCTCTTAATCAGGATAAAATTATTAATCTTCGTTCTAAAAAAAAAAAAAAAACTCACTTGAATCTCAAACCCTCCCAGTTAGTTTACGTTCGCGGGAGGAATTCTTGGAACTGTGCTCCGCGTCTGATGTTCCTAGGGGAAGCAGATAGAATAGGAGTATATTAGGAATTATGAATGATGAAATATTGAAACACACACTTACATATCGCAGTTATCGTACCACTGCGGTAGAATTCAGAGGGTTACATAGCCACTGAGACATAGAGTCCGTTCCCACTTGTTGTTCAGCAAAAAATCGTGTCGTGTGTAGAGTACATTGCCTACAGAACATTTTGTAAATCGGAAGTAAATCGTGTCGTGTGTAGTGGGAACACTCTGATTCAAATTACATTGCCTACAGGACATTTTGTGTCGTTCGGAAGTAAATCGTGTCGTGTGTAGTGGGAACACTCTGATTTAAATTACATTGCCTACAGGACATTTTGTGTCGTTCGGAAGTAAATCGTGTCGTGTGTGATGAGAACACTGTCATTTAAATTACATTACATACAGAACATTCGGAAATCTCTCCCTCTCCTCCTCCTTCTCTTTCACCTCCTTCTCCTTCTTGTCTCTCTGCCTCTGTCGTTTCTCCTTGCTGCGTTTCCTCCGCTTCTTCTTCCTCTTCCTCTTCGTCCTCCTCTTCCTCTTCCTCGTTGGGAGGTTCCAGGAATCGCTCCCGGAGTCTTTGGATGCGGAATTCGGTGGCGTTCAATGGTCTGTGCGTTACCACTAGACGCGTGTTGTTGGGCGCGGCACCCACCTTCTGTCTTCTCTTGCTCAGACGCACCCTGGAAAAGAGTGGGAAAAGGAATTTAAAATTGCGTTATGCATAAAACATGGTTAATTCTGTTAAGCATGGGAAAAGGCTTAGGAAGAAGAAACATAAATGCTTGTTACAAATGTCGTTACCCGCTTCACTGACTACGCTAAATTTTATGGCTTGACTTGGACTCGAACCACCAACGTCCAGAACCGAAGTCTAGCGTGCTAACCACAACCGTTAGATTGGAGGGTAGCGCGTTTGTAAGCGCTAGGTCGCGGGTTCAATTCCCGCCCAGGATAGTCAAGGTTGGATAAAGTTCATCCTAAAAAAAAAATAAGGTTCGTTCCCCGAACGGCTAGCTTTTTCCTAGCCTGTCCTCATTATCTCCGCTTTCGGGACGATAAAATCTTAGAAGTTACAACAGTTCCCTCTAACAAACCTAAAAAAAAAAAAATAATAATAATAATAATGTCCTCTAAAAATGTCACCCTCAAATGTTCTCTCACCTGGTCTCCAGTTCATTATAATACACAGCATCATCTCGAACGATGAGGAAGTAATTCTCCTCGTATCCTTTACAACTCTTACTTTTCACATTCCAATTATACTCGCGAGCCATTTTGTACTCGTATTCCTGTTCATCCGTGTACTCCAGGTTACTCAGCTGGTCGAGTTTCCTCTTGTCCAGAGTCTCGGCTGTGGGTAAAAAGTAGGCTACGAACTGTTCTCCTGACTCGTCCATAACACCACTGGGGAGAGAATAGAATATGTATTAACAGAACGTTGGAATTTTATTATTATGTAAACTGTGCCAAGCAATTAGAGGACAACAGAGCTGCGCAGAACCTTGCGCAAAAACTCAAATTTAACTTTTTGTTTATAAATCGCGAAATTTGAAAATCATTTCTCTCAAAGATTGCCGATTTGTAGGTATTTGTAATTTTGTATCAAGTTTTCCGAGTTTCCCTCACAAATAGTACTGAACTTCTAACTCGACCATGGCCACAGAACGTTATAGTTTCTCTTTGACAACTTTCAGGTAAGTTTATCCTATAACCAAGGACCCAAGATTGATAGAAAAAAAAAAATACCATATCCATGGAGACCCATGACTTGACTATTTTCCGACTGGAGAACCCCCAACTGTGAAGGGTGTAAGTTACTGGTGTACTTCTTTTCAAAATGAATCTTTACATAGTCACGTCAGACTCTATTAGTATGGAGAACCTTTGTTTTCCAGTTACCATCATTAGAACCCTCAAGTCGAGTAATATGATAAATGTATATTGGGTTACCATGAATCTATAGGCTTGTGAACCTTGTTCCTTGCTAAATCCTCATTCACTGAAGTTAGGTAGATATCCAACCATGTGTGATCACTCTGATCCCCAGGTCTATGATCTTGCTGTGTCCACACATAGTCAATGGCTGTCAATCCATTGATGTCAATTGAAACCATCTACACTACCTTTTGACATCAATCTGCCATTGATTGAGTCAATCAACAGCCGTCAATCATGTATGGACACAGTATTTTTAAGTGTCTGGTGCCTTTGAGTTAGGGATGTACATAGTCTGATTTTATTATACCCCTCTGTGTGCAAAGAGGCAGCACAGAGGCCATTTTTTTTACTCTTTGGGAGTAATGGCTGCCATGGGTCAATAATGTATTTTCAATGGTTATCTGAAAGAATGCGTCTGAATGAAATTTTGCTATTTATTGATGAAAAAATAAGAATAGATCAGTTGCGCTTACTTGGGTCATGTTTCAAAGTCATAGAGCAGAAAAAATGAGGACCAACATTTAAAAAATATATAATAAATCACAATACATTTCTCTATCATACGAACACGCGGCGTGAATTCAAAGATTCAAACCCAAAGCTGAAGATTAGTAGGTATATTACAAAATTTTACACAGATGCATTGAAAAGAGCTCATCCCTTAAGTCGATTTAGCTAAAAATGTAAGAAAAAAGTTTCCATATTTTTCTATTGGTTCATTTACATAGTTTTTTCCACTCATTTTATATTTCCAAAAAAAATTAGCTCCTACCAATGACATATAAACACTTCAAAAAATGCTCTTAAACGTGTTGGTAGGTACAAAATATCTTAAAACTGATTTATAGTTGTAAAAAGTAAACTTGTACATTATAGCACCATAGGATGGAAACCTAATGGTATCGTTCGATTCTTTAGGCTAAAATTCAAAATTCTTAATCTAGGGAATTCAATGTTTTCGGTCCGATTTATATGCCGATACTAAACTTATAACACATCGAGGAGGCAGAGGGAAGAGACAAATTCAAACTCCATGGACCTGAGAGCAAAAAGCTCTATGCTCTTTGCTCTGAACTCTACTCTGTTTTTAGCTCTGAAGATGAACCGTAGAGTGCGTACCAATCTTAAAATAAGAAAGTACTAACAAGAAACAGAAAAGAATAATCATAACCTATGCAGATCAGATCTATAATTTAAACGTTTTCAATAAGGCAATCTGTAAAATCTATTCAACAAGGGAATTGTCAAACTAAAATAGCATTCTACCTTTCCTTTCACGAATGAAGACCAATTTACATCTGACCGACCGACTTATCGACCGATTTCCAATATTTCTTACCCCATCAGAGAAGAGTATTTACCAACTGAGGGCATAGAAAGAGTCCAAATATTGTTTCTGGGCGTCCAAAGGGATTTAAACCTCAATCCTTTCAAAACTGAGACAGGTATCATGCCTATCTCAAGGACACGGGAAGCAAGTAGGGAAGAGTAGGTGTAGGTACTTTCAAAGGCAGAGGAAATAGTCTCTAGAGGAAGATAGGACTGCCTGGAAGGGACTGCAAAGAAACACCGACCCCATTGAAATAAGAAAAAGCTAGGAAGAAGAAAATGGTCTCCAGGTACATGTCACCTGGAATCACCTCTCTACGAATTTCCCTAAATATAACATCCAAAGCAGGGTACTTCTTTGACAGCACGTTATTATGTATGATACCTACAGCCTGTCAATCTTTGACGGCACGCTTGTATGTATGATACCTACAGGCTGTCAATATTTGACAGCACGCTAGTATGTATGTTACCTACAGGCTGTCAATCTTTGACGGCACGTTATTATGTGTGATACCTACAGGCTGTCAATCTTTGACGGCACGCTTGTATGTATGATACCTACAGGCTGTCAATCTTTGACAGCACGCTAGTATGTATGTTACCTACAGGCTGTCAATCTTTGACGGCACGCTTGTATGTATGATACCTACAGGCTGTCAATCTTTGACAGCACGCTAGTATGTATGTTACCTACAGGCTGTCAGTCTTTGACGGCACGCTAGTATGTATGATATCTACAGGCTGTCAGTCTTAGACGGCACGTTAGAATGTAGGGTACCTACAGGCTGTCAATCCAGGTTACTGTTATTGGTCAAACTATCGATCGTGCAGATGTAAATGTCCCAGGGTCCGTCACCCGTCAGGCTAATCAGTCGTCTCCTTACTGACCACAATCTTCGGGCTCTGGTTCTGCAGAATGGCGGCGCTCGCGCGTCGCTTCTTGGAGCACGCGTAGACGCAGCTGGTCTCAAAGTACTCCTCGATCTCGAGTAGCGTCCGCCCATGCGTCTCCGGTAGGAAGATATACACGTACACGATGGAAATGACGGAAATCAACGCGAAGAACCATTGGACCATCGCGGACCCGCCGACGCTGTCCTTGAACCAGGGGTAGTATTGGAGGGCGAAGAACATGAGAATGTGCGCCAGGCAGAAGGTGAGCCCCTGGGCGATACCTCGGATCTCTAGGGGGAAGATCTCAGCGGTCATGGTCCAAGGGATGCTGAGCATACCTATCACACTGATGGCGACGTAGAACAGAATGCAGAACACCGGGATCAGGGACTTCTCGATTTGACCTGCGAGGAAAGTGAAAGAAAGGAATTTCAAATCGTGAATTATTTTGTGGTAAAGCAGAACCTTTCTAAAAACTTTTGTGGATATCACAGTATCATATTATATTATGTACCTAGTTTCAAGTTTTAAGTAGTGCTAAACAATCCTTAATTGTATGCACAAAGAAATGAAATTGAAAATGAAGTCACTGAGCTTCGATTGCAACCAGTTCCCATTTTTCACCAAAGTAGTTATTCCACTGTCCTCACGAGGCCGAGGGGATTCCGAGCTCCAATCAGAGAATCGAAAAACTTCGCACCCGGGACCTCCGTTGTAAGGAATTTGAAGAAGAAAAAAGCCCCAGGGGGTGGAACGTCGTGTCTGTATGATACCTACAGGCTGTCAATCTTTGACAGCACGCTAGTATGTATGTTACCTACAGGCTGTCAATCTTTGACGGAACGTTATTATGTATGATACCTACAGCCTGTCAATCTTTGACGGCACGCTTGTATGTATGATACCTACAGGCTGTCAATCTTTGACAGCACGCTCGTATGTATGTTACTTACAGGCGCTCAGTCTTTGACTGCACTCTAATGTGTTGGATAGAGGCTGTCACTGGACCCATTTGGACCCAATGTGCCATGCCACTACATTGAACAAATTGAACATGTTCCCTTTGATCTTTTTTTCAGTCCTTCTGGTAAATTGGTGCAAATTGAATATGCTTTGGCAGCCGTAGAAGCTGGAGCTCCATCTGTAGGCATCAAGGGTAAGTTAATGGTTTCTGATTCCATACAGTTACTTTCCGTATCCGTTAACCCCACCCTTGATCAAACTTTATTTTGTATTTATATTTTGTATTTATATTGTTGCCATCTGTATTTGTAAATAAAGTTTGATCCAATTGTATAATAATAAATACGGATGGCACCTATCTCACAGTGTTGGAAGGATTGGGGGTTTAAAACTCCCTTAGTCACCCAGAAACAATATCTGGGCTTGTTCCATGCTTGTCACTTCTCTGGAGGCTGAAGTGAAATTTTTGTTTCCAGTATTCTTGATACAAGCAGCATATAAATAATGAGAGATGAACACGAAGTGGGATTATCTTAAACAATGCTTTATTTAAAGGAGTTGGTACCTACCTGATTATTTATTTTGTAAACTTTTTTCTCCTATTTTCAGCATCAAATGGCATTGTCCTTGCCACCGAGAAGAAACAGAAGACCATTCTATTTGAAGACTGCATTCACAAAGTAGAACCCATCACAGACTACATTGGAATGGTCTACAGTGGTATGGGCCCTGACTACAGACTCCTAGTGAAAAAAGCAAGGAAAATAGCTCAGCAGTACAAATTGGTGTACCAGGAAAATATCCCCACTCAGCAACTGGTTCAAAGAGTAGCTGCAATCATGCAAGAGTACACACAGTCTGGGTAAGTTAAGACTTTGGTTCTTTGGTAACTGATAACAATTGTAATAAAGTTGGCTATAAGGAAAAATATAGGTACCTGTTAGTCGTACAGAACATTGATTGAAAAATATCGGGAATCGTATAGAATTAGAAAGTAAAAAGATGAACAGATAGACCAAGGAATATGTGGGTGACAGGCATTAAGGTTGTTAAGTACCATTATAGCCTTTCTAGGACTGTGAAAAGAGAGGATTGAAAATAATAAATGAAAGGGAAAAAAAGTGGATTCAAGCTTAGCTTAACTCAGCTGAGTTGCGTGTAATATCCAGACGTGGTCATACACACTGCCATCCCGAGGCCACTGAACATGGTGAGAGATCGCCGGCCGTATGTCCTGAGGAGTTGACTGGTTAGGAGGCCGAACACCATTCGGACCACACCTACTAGCACCGTGGCCAAATATACGTTCATACGACTGCCCATGTCCTGGGGGAATAAGAGAAGAAGGAATATTTAATACATTCATGTAAGCTTAACCCATCTTTTGGGGCAGTTGCCCCCCTACACCTAACACTCGTATTTATGAACAAGAATGATCGTTCTTAGATCAGTCTCAAGTCAAAATTGACCAATCAATTGCCTTGAGACTATGCTTAGCACGAACTTAAGAGCCAGCATTTTGTTCATAAATATGGGTGTAAGTCTCAGAGTGGGCTTTTTGTATAAGGAATCTTTAATACAGCTCATGTGCTTATTGAGATTTTTTTTTTCTTTTTTTTCCTTTTCATGACGATTTACGGATATTTCTCTTTTTATTTTGTGACTTCTAGATCCCGAGGTAGGTCGATTTGAAAAATCCCGCCACCTAACGCTTACAAGGCAGACTTTTTGACCTTTGCAAGACACTATTTCACAGTATTGACCTCAGCGTTAGATTTTTGCCAACAATTTACGTCGGAATGTTAGAATAAACCGTTGATACAGAACTTTTATTCAAATGCATATGCTCGATTCTGCTCAATGGAATGAGATTTCCCTTACCTCTAGGAACTGCACAGCATAGAAGATGGTAATATAGATGCCCGCCAGTTGTTGCAACGCAAACAGGACGGTGATGACTAGTAATGGTTTGATCCCAGTTGCCATAGTAACCATCTTGATGAGGCGGGCCGACAGACTTTGGTTCTCTTTGGTGGAGTTCATTTTCTTCAGCTCCTGTTCCTTCTCCAAGTCCCGGAGTAGCTTCTCAGCTTTGCCATCCTGGAAGATGACATCAAATGAATCATTAGTTTCTGGTGAAGTTATGGGCACGGGTAGTACAGTGGTAACGCGCTTGCTTGCCATGCAGAAAGTCCCGGGTTCTATTCCCACCATCGCATCGACAAAATTTTGCACTCGTTTTTCGATTGCAAATATTTCAAGTTGCTTTCTGGTGTTCTCGAGTTGACTAAGCAACACCTAAATTGAAAGTATTGTGTGTCTTATCGCCCACCTAATGAGAGACATACTACGGGATGGGCATTCTATGGCACAGATTTTGACGACTCGGTCTTATCGTCCCGAAAGCGAAGACAGAAGAAATACAGGATAGGAGAAAGCCAGCCGTTCCGAGAACGAACTCGGGGAAATAAAGTGGGAACTTTGTTCTTCACCTCCTTGTAGTTTCTGGCCAAATATTTGAGTGACTTGAGGGCCTGGTTGGCTCTGCCCTTGTTGAGTAGCCACACAGGACTCTCGGGTGTCCACAGAAATGATGCCACCAGGGGAATGAGAATCCGTTTTAATTAAAAAGTTCAAAGAGTTGTGACGTCAGACTTAATGCCAAAATGCGCAGAAACGCTTGCGCACAAACAAACGAAGCGGCCCGCTGACTCCCGCTTCGAATGAGAATGTAAGCCAGACTGAGCCAGGCCACTGTCCGCCAATGTAGGACCGCCCCTAGGGCGTACACTATCACCATGCCTGAGAAAAAAAAGTAATAAAAGAGTAATAATAATAGCTCATATGCTTATTAATACTGGAATGAGAATGTAAGCCAGACTGAGCCAGGCCACTGTCCGCCAATGTAGGACCGCCCCTAGGGCGTACACTATCACCATGCCTGAGAACAAAAAGTAATAAAAGAGTAATAATAATAGCTCATATGCTTAATTATACTGCTCGCATCTCGCATAGGACTGAAAAGTCCCTTTACTCCGGCAGTAGGCTACTACTGTTATTGTTGTCAAATTCTTAAATTATATTGAAGATAAAATTCCATAAATCGGCTGGGATTGAACCCACGCCCTCCTGTTTACGAGGCGAGAGCTTCTTGACCACTACATGCACCACCGAGGCAGGTTTTAAGAATACATAGATTATCCATAAGAAAACTGTGACAGAAGTTCCCTCTATCAAACCTAAAAAAAAAAAAAAAAATGTTCGGGAACTTATCTCTTTATGGAACAAAGATTAACTTTACCTAGAGACGTGATGGACGGGCCAATACAGATGAGGGCCCCCCTTAAGTCAGGCCGGGCCACTTCAGTAATGTACACAATGGCTGGACTTGGCCCCATGGCTGTGAACATAGGAAATTTGGGATTAAGAAATAAATTAGGAAGTTGACTGTTGACCTAACCCACAAAAAGGGTTCATATGAGACCCTAAATTCTAAGGACAAAGTTCCCTATTATTTTTTGTCCTGGATAATTTTGAGAGTCATAAATGCTGAAGAAAGAAATAAATTAGGAAGTTGACTGTTGACCTAACCCACAAAAAGGGTTCATATGAGACCCTAAATTCTAAGGACAAAGTTCCCTATTTTTTTTTGTCCTGGATAATTTTGAGAGTCATAAATGCTGAAGAAAAAAAAAGACTATAAATCTAAAAAAAAAGACTATAAATGCAAAATCTTGGAGTTCAACCTGCATTATGCCCCGGCTAGGATTTGAACCCAGCACCTCTGGGTTGAGAGTCAGTGACCAGTGTTCTTAACCACGCGGCTACAAAGGACAATGGACAAAACAACAATAGTTAGAAATAATATAGCTAATTGCTGAGATAAGAGGACAACTAGTTTGTCTAATTTTCGAGATTAGGGTAGCTTACCCAAAGACAGTCCGGAGATAAATCGCACCAATGATAAATGGATTCATTTTTCACCGTGACAGATTTATCGCCAATGAACTGGTTTGATAATCAAGATTGAATGAAAATGGAAACGAGTAGGAGTTGGGAATTTCAGAATTAGGAGATAAGAAGTATTAGAATTGGAGGTATTAGATTAGAATTGGAGGTATTAGAATTAGAGGTATGTATTAGAATTGACAGGTGGGAGGTCGGCGCTAAACTTGACGTTCAGAAAGTTTAATTTAAAACAGGGGTTGGCAACATTTTCAAGGCGCGGGCGCAATATGCCCAGAAAAAAATCTGAGGGGCGATCAATTCTATTTTAAGCTTGTATAATAAGTAGCAGGATGCAATAGAAAGTAAAAAAGAGATAAAACAACTGGGTACTAAAACTGACAACTGGTCAGAAAACAGTGGTTGATGGTTGGAAGGGCTCACAGAAGTGAGAATGCTAATACGTACCACTGAATAAATAAAGTATCTAATAAAACATAAAAAAATACACACATAACATCCACAAAAAATCAGCAAAAAACAACAAAAATCAGTAATCAAAAAATTAGCAAAAAAACATCAATTAAGGAACTAATAAAAAAAGAATGTCAAACGCAGAAGAAAGTTTCTAATGTTTGAAATTACTCATGACACTATAGTGCAGGTTTTTTTTTTTTTTTTTTTTTTTTTTTTTTTTTTTTTTGGTT
>NW_007380180.1:0-5219 GCF_000475195.1 Diaphorina citri | reverse complement strand
ATGGATGGTAGGTACTTGCAGTGATTTTGCTGGAGAATTTGCTGGCCCATAGCTGCTTTGGTGTCTGAAGTGGGGGGGAAAAGTGGAAAACCAAAATAAGCACTTAGTGAATGTTCTTGTATCCCGTCATATAACAGACTAAAATCTCTTGTATGATTCATGTTGTCCATTAACATTCCAGTCCAGTTGATCAGTTGCGGTTAGATTTGTAGCTGTACTAAAGTACAAACGAAGCGGGAGTCATGAATTATGACGTCATCGCCTACGGGAGCATATGTCGTGACGTCAAACTTTACGATTTATCGGTATTTTTAAATCGATTTATCTCTAAAAGTCGTAAGAAAAGAAAAATTCCGTTGGTCCTCATTTTTCCTGCTCTATGACTTTGAAACATCACACAAGTAAGCGCAACTGATCTATTACGTAGGTAGGTACATAGGTACTAACCTATTACGTTAATTCCTACGTATTTTAAGTTCCATTCAATAGCCTTTAGCGGTGATACCTACTACCGTAAGTGGGAGGTATTATTTAAATTTATTATTAAAGGTGCCTAATTCTTATTTATTTACGTAATGCACAGACCTACTCTACGTACGCAAATCTCCAATATCGATAGCGTGCGTAGCTTCTAGGCTGGCTGAAATCATTTTTAATCAGTAATGCAGAATTGTGTTATCCACAAAAAGTTGATTGAACCCCGATTCTACTTTATGGCTAGGGGGAAGATCTCAGCGGTCATGGTCCAAGGGATGCTGAGCATACCTATCACACTGATGGCGACGTAGAACAGAATGCAGAACACTGGGATCAGGGACTTCTCGATTTGACCTGCGAGGAAAGTGAAAGAAAGGATTTTCAAATCGTGAATTATTTTGTGGTAAAGCAGAACCTTTCTAAAACTTGTGGATATCACAGTATCATATTATATTATGCACCTAGTTTCAAGTTTTAAGTAGTGCTAAACAATCCTTAATTGTATGCACAAAGAAATGAAATTGAAAATGAAGTCACTGAGCTTCGATTGCAACCAGTTCCCATTTTTCACCAAAGTAGTTATTCCACTGTCCTCACGAGGCCGAGTGAATTCCGAGCTCCAATCAGAGAATCGAAAAACTTCGAACCCGGGACCTCCGTTGTAAGGAATTTGAAGAAAAAAGCCCCAGGGGGTGGGACGTCGTGTCGGCCCTGCTGGATAAGGGAGAAGAAACCTACCTGTCATAATGAGTTGCGTGTAATATCCAGACGTGGTCATACACACTGCCATCCCGAGGCCACTGAACATGGTGAGAGATCGCCGGCCGTATGTCCTCAGGAGTTGACTGGTTAGGAGGCCAAACACCATTCGGACCACACCTACTAGCACCGTGGCCAAATATACGTTCATACGACTGCCCATGTCCTGGGGGGGAATAAGAGAAGAAGGAATATTTAATACATTCATGTAAGCTTAACCCATCTTTTGGGGCAGTTGCCCCCCCTACACCTAAGTCTCAGTGTGGGCTTTTTGTATAAGGAATATTTAACACGTTCAGCGCCGTAATCCCATATGGGGGCTTTTTTAGATTTAGAGCTGGTACCGAAAACCCACATGGGGGCTTTATTGATATTATTGACTGGTACCGAAAGCCCTCCCCCAAAAAAAAAAAAAAAAAAAAAAAAAAAAAAAAAAAAAAAAACTGCATAGCATGTCATGTCTGAATTCATTATCATTCATCTCAAACCACTCATTTCCAATTAATTTCTGCTAAATTAATCAATTAATCATAATATGAGACTGCTTTATCTTACCATCATTCTTGACCTATGGAGGACCTCCAACTAATTTGTAACTAAGACCGGAGTTTAATATATGAATTTGTGTGTTATCTATAAAAGAATACCGTAGAACCTCGATTATTTCAACTTCTATTATTTCAACCCCAAAATCAGTTCAAAATACGGTATTTATTAACCATTTTGTTCTTTTGTATCTTAATTTTTGCCCCTTTTTCATTGTACCTAATGTTTTATACGGGATTTCAATTATTTCAACTACCCTTCGATCCCAATTAGTTGAAATAATCGAGGTTCTACTGTATTCGCTTATCATTGTAAAATTACTTAATAGGTATGTGGAACAAAATTTTTACTTTTTTTTTACCGACCGATCCGGAATCCGCATTCGATTCAATAATCTGGATCCTTTGGATTCGCTTTTATTTTTAGATGTTGTTTTCTCTTACAAAGAGATTTTTTTACTGCTCTCTTTGGAATCCCCATCTTTAAAAATCTACATCTACTGGGGGGCACGTTCAGAAACCCCGTGAAATTTCCGTAGATTTTCTTCAAAACATAAACAATGTGCAAATAAAAAGCGGAAAACTAAGTGCATGAATACCTACATGATTGAGGTTGGTGATTTGCACTTATAATATGTAGGTAAGTACTACCTGCTCGGGTTACGTAGGTTCAATGTCCCATATAATCATTATACCTACCTACATTAGCTCATACACTATACCTACAGCATTATGTACATATATAGGTTAGGTATAACGTATGATATAGGTACATACCTAAATAGATTTTGTACCTACTTAGGTATACATAGGTAGTTTTACAAATTTTTGTCGATGGTGGGATTCGAACCCGGGACCTTCTGCATGGCAAGCAAGCGCATTACCACTGGACCAACCGTGCCCCCATTTACATGGATTCCCTTTCAAATTTACATGATTTCTTCTTACAAAGAAATTTTTTCACTGCTCTCTTTGGAACCCCTATCTTCGAAAATCTACATCTCCTGGGAGCACGTTCAGAAACTCCCTGAAATTTTCGTAGATTTTCTTCAAAACATAAACTATGTGCAAAAAAGCGCATTACACCTAAGTGCATGAATACATGATTGAGGTTAATGATTTGCACTTATAATATGTAGGTAAGTACTATACCTGCTCGGGTTACGTAGGTTCAATGTACCAGATAATGATTATACCTACATGTGCATACCTATAGGTTCTACCGAATGTTATACATAGGTACCTACCTATATAGATTTTGTACCTATACTTAGGTATAAATAGGTACCTAGGTAAGAATGATAATAAACTGAATATTAAACAAATTAGGTAGGTACATATATGTAGGTACTGATTTTCTCTAATCACGATCGAATAAACTACGGGCTAAAAAATTCCCGGAGGGACGGACCCAGCTTGTTTTTATTCCATATCGCTCGACGGCCGCCGACTATGTGTGGACACGGCTTAACATCCGGTATCAATGGAGCAGTTGCAGTTGGGTAAAAATTCTGAATAAAAGGTCGATTCCTACGTAAAAAGTTGTGAAAAATCCAAATCTGAAGTCAAAACTCCGAAAAAGTAACTTTAAAAGGTCGAAAATTCAATTTTTAATTGCCGTTCTAATTAAAGAGTTCAAAGAGTTGTGACGTCAGACTTAATGTCAAAATGCGCAGAAACGCTTGCGCACAAACAAACGAAGCGGGAGTCATGAATTATGACGTCATCGCCTACGGGAGCATATGTCGTGACGTCAAACTTTACGATTTATCGGTATTTTTAAATCGATTTATCTCTGTATCTAGAAGTCGTAGAAGAAAAAGAAAAATTCCGTTGGTCCTCATTTTTCCTGCTCTATGACTTTGAAACATCACACAAGTAAGCGCAACTGATCTATTACGTAGGTAGGTACATAGGTACTAACCTATTACGTTAATTCCTACGTATTTTAAGTTCCATTCAATAGCCTTTAGCGGTGATACCTAGGTACTACGGTAAGTGGGAGGTATTATTTAAATTTATTTTTAAACGTGCCTAATTCTTATTTATTTACGTAATGCACAGACCTACTCTACGTACGCAAATCTCCAATATCGATAGCATGCGTAGCTTCTATAGCTACTTTTGTAGTAAAAACTTCGTGCAAATTCCAACACTAGCTCTTAAAAATCACGAAAATGAGCAACGAAAAATTCAAGCAAGCCAAAAGGAAAGAATCAAGCAAAGAAATTCGCACGGGGCAGACATTGGAGTAAGATTTATGGCTAGGTCGATCCAAAATTCCAAACGTAGGCGCCAATCATTATTGTAATCTTAATTATTTTAGCTACATGGAAACTAAATTGCTGAATGGATTCATTTTTCACCGTGACAGATTTATCGCCAATGAACTGGTTTGATAATCAAGATTGAATGAAAATGGAAACGAGTAGGAGTTGGGAATTTCAGAATTAGGAGATAAGAAGTATTAGAATTGGAGGTATTAGATTAGAATTGGAGGTATTAGAATTAGAGGTATGTATTAGAATTGACAGGTGGGAGGTCGGCGCTAAACTTGACGTTCAGAAAGTTTAATTTAAAACAGGGGTTGGCAACATTTTCAAGGCGCGGGCGCAATATGCCCAGAAAAAAATCTGAGGGGCGATCAATTCTATTTTAAGCTTGTATAATAAGTAGCAGGATGCAATAGAAAGTAAAAAAGAGATAAAACAACTGGGTACTAAAACTGACAACTGGTCAGAAAACAGTGGTTGATGGTTGGAAGGGCTCACAGAAGTGAGAATGCTAATACGTACCACTGAATAAATAAAGTATCTAATAAAACATAAAAAAATACACACATAACATCCACAAAAAATCAGCAAAAAACAACAAAAATCAGTAATCAAAAAATTAGCAAAAAAACATCAATTAAGGAACTAATAAAAAAAGAATGTCAAACGCAGAAGAAAGTTTCTAATGTTTGAAATTACTCATGACACTATAGTGCAGGTTTTTTTTTTTTTTTTGTCATGTTGGGTAATATGGATGGTACTTGCAGTGATTTTGCTGGAAAATTTGCTCGCCCATAGCTGCTTTGGTGTCTGAAGGGGGGGGGGAAAAGTGGAAAACCAAAATATAAGCACTTAGTGAATGTTCTTGTATCCCGTCATATAAACAGACGAAAATCTCTTGTATGATTCATGTTGTCCATTAACATTCCAGTCCAGTTGATCAGTTGCAGTTAGATTTGTAGCTGTACTAATGTACCTAACTTCATTTTGTACAACCTACTACTGGACCAAAGGCCGTACTTAGCCCCCATCCCTCTCTCTCGAGTTTTATTTTTCTACTTTACTGTAGACCAGACTCCCAAACTTTATAATAATAATAATAGTGCTTATTTATACTGCTCGAATAGGACTGAAAAGTCCCTTTACTCCAGCAGTGGGCTACTAC
>NW_007380179.1:27599-29345 GCF_000475195.1 Diaphorina citri | reverse complement strand
TCTCTCTCCTCTTCAGCTTCTCTTATTCAGTATTTTCCCCTCCCTCAGAAAGCTCCCTCTCCTTCCCTTATCCATTTCTCTTCCCCTCTCTTATCCAGCTCTCTCCCTTTCCCCCCTCTCAGCAAAATTCCCTCCCCTCTGCCCCCTATGAGACTATACTGTATGTCTCACGGATCGATACCACATAGCCCCTCCTCTCTTCCCCCTTAAACTCCCCTCCTCTCTCCCTCTCAACTTCCCCTTCCCTCCCTCTCCTTTCCCCTTCTTCTCGTTCTTTAGGGAAAGGGCTAAAGGGGGGACTACCTCTCTCTTATTTTCCTTGAATTTCTTTCTCACTGAAATTTTCATTTACCCAACTCTGTACGAGTAGATTGGACTTGCGAAAATTGGTCCTTTTTTGGCCCTTCGAACGAAGGAAGTGAATTTCAAGTTTTTTTTCGATTTTTTTACTTTCCATTACCATTATTTCCTTTCCTTTGTTTCTTTTTTTCTTCTTTTATTTGTCTATGCATCAACAATGAAACTTGCTTTCTGACATGGCCTTTATGCTTTAGTCTGCTTATAAATTTTACAATTAGATTTTGGGCCCCGAACCAGCCTTTGCGGTTCCGCAAAGAGGACATAAGAAATCCTTTGTTTCTCCTTAACTCAAGGAAACTACTCATATTTGTCTTGTCACCCACACACACATATCTCACCCACATACCCACAACAGGTCATTTTGATCTTCATTGAAGGACTTTACTTGCGGTTTGCTCTTCGTAGAAGCTTAACCCATCCTTTAGGGCTGTTTGCTCCTACACCTAAGCCTCGGAGCTCGGAGTGGCCTTTTCGTGTCTGGAATTAAGTGGTTTGTTCTTGGTTCGAAGGCTAAATTTAAATTGTTGGCAATTTCCTGCACGAATTTAATGAAATTTGTCAAATATTCAACCAAGCAGCTTGGAAAACACAAACACAAAATGTCGACCCCAATTGACTTGAAAAAGACTTAAAAGAAGATGAAGTAAAAGAAGAAGATGTCAGCCTTGTAACCGCTAGGTTACACGTTCGATTCCCGCCCAGGCCAGATTTTATCCCGAACGGATAAGGTTCGTTCTCGGAACGGCTGGCTCCTATCCTGTCCACCATCTCTCTTCGATTTCATCGAAGGATAGAATAACAGAGCCGGAAATTATATTCTTTGTGTGCGAACCTGAGAACGCATAAATTTTCATGCAATTTCAATCAGAGAAAATTTTATCTACGTAGGTATATTCTACGTAGAACAGGGATTGCCAACTTCCATGTCTGTGCGAGCCACATGCTACATTGGCAGGTACTTCGCGGGCCACATCCACAGGGGAGCAGGCCCGTATCCAGGATTTTCTTGAGGGGATGGTGTTGGGTGCTTCACATTTTCGGAGTTCACCCCACAGTAAAAGAGTAAAAATCAAGCCCGAGGGGGCCTACCTAAAAAGCTTCGCGGGCCACAAAAATGGTCTGGCGGGCCGCTAGTTAGAAATCCCTGACCTAGAAGCATTTTTTCTCTAAGTAAACTCTCTCTTCTATTACTTTCTATTTGCTTAGAATTTGCATTCCATAGGCTTCTGTTTACGCATTCCTGTGGCTCACTCTCGTATTTATAATATTCCTGTTACAAGTCCTGCTTTTGCATTTCTCAGGCCTTTTATCGACATTGACTTATCTTTGTTCTTTCGTTTTCTCTCCATTTTTATTCTTTTTTTTTTTTTTTTTTTTTTTAATAAA
>NW_007380179.1:19289-27310 GCF_000475195.1 Diaphorina citri | reverse complement strand
CTCCTCCCCTTTTTTTTCTCTCCCTCTTTTTTTTTTTTTTTTTTTTTTAAGATTGTACTTTGGCAACACTTTCGCATTGCTTTAAGACACATTCTTTTCTTGCCTATCCAAGAACGCAAAAGTTTGGTTAGAAAATTTTCGCCCTGGTCGGGATTCGAACCCAGCACATCCGTGTACCTGATTGAGAGTCAGTGCTCTTATCTCTTAACCACTCGACCACAGGGGTGTTTTTAGTTTTTACTCGTCCTCTCTTCTTTTAGTATATTTTTCTCCTTCCTTGTCCACCAGTTTTCTCGTCTCTTCCTTCTCCTTCGTTGGTTCTCTCCCGTAATTTTCATTCCTTCTCTAGTTTTCTCCCAGTTTGCTTCCACCTTTATCCAATCTTCTACTTTGTCACTCCTTTATCCACTTCTCTCCCTTTCTCTTTGGCTAGTTTTTCCCTCCTCTTGATTCCTCCTCCAGAATCTAGCTCTCCTTCATCTCTTATCCAACTTTCTCCCTTGTCTCCCTCTCCTATCCATTCTCTCTCCTCTTCAGCTTCTCTTATTCAGTATTTTCCCCTCCCTCAGAAAGCTCCCTCTCCTTCCCTTATCCATTTCTCTTCCCCTCTCTTATCCAGCTCTCTCCCTTTCCCCCCTCTCAGCAAAATTCCCTCCCCTCTGCCCCCTATGAGACTATACTGTATGTCTCACGGATCGATACCACATAGCCCCTCCTCTCTTCCCCCTTAAACTCCCCTCCTCTCTCCCTCTCAACTTCCCCTTCCCTCCCTCTCCTTTCCCCTTCTTCTCGTTCTTTAGGGAAAGGGCTAAAGGGGGGACTACCTCTCTCTTATTTTCCTTGAATTTCTTTCTCACTGAAATTTTCATTTACCCAACTCTGTACGAGTAGATTGGACTTGCGAAAATTGGTCCTTTTTTGGCCCTTCGAACGAAGGAAGTGAATTTCAAGTTTTTTTTCGATTTTTTTACTTTCCATTACCATTATTTCCTTTCCTTTGTTTCTTTTTTTCTTCTTTTATTTGTCTATGCATCAACAATGAAACTTGCTTTCTGACATGGCCTTTATGCTTTAGTCTGCTTATAAATTTTACAATTAGATTTTGGGCCCCGAACCAGCCTTTGCGGTTCCGCAAAGAGGACATAAGAAATCCTTTGTTTCTCCTTAACTCAAGGAAACTACTCATATTTGTCTTGTCACCCACACACACATATCTCACCCACATACCCACAACAGGTCATTTTGATCTTCATTGAAGGACTTTACTTGCGGTTTGCTCTTCGTAGAAGCTTAACCCATCCTTTAGGGCTGTTTGCTCCTACACCTAAGCCTCGGAGCTCGGAGTGGCCTTTTCGTGTCTGGAATTAAGTGGTTTGTTCTTGGTTCGAAGGCTAAATTTAAATTGTTGGCAATTTCCTGCACGAATTTAATGAAATTTGTCAAATATTCAACCAAGCAGCTTGGAAAACACAAACACAAAATGTCGACCCCAATTGACTTGAAAAAGACTTAAAAGAAGATGAAGTAAAAGAAGAAGATGTCAGCCTTGTAACCGCTAGGTTACACGTTCGATTCCCGCCCAGGCCAGATTTTATCCCGAACGGATAAGGTTCGTTCTCGGAACGGCTGGCTCCTATCCTGTCCACCATCTCTCTTCGATTTCATCGAAGGATAGAATAACAGAGCCGGAAATTATATTCTTTGTGTGCGAACCTGAGAACGCATAAATTTTCATGCAATTTCAATCAGAGAAAATTTTATCTACGTAGGTATATTCTACGTAGAACAGGGATTGCCAACTTCCATGTCTGTGCGAGCCACATGCTACATTGGCAGGTACTTCGCGGGCCACATCCACAGGGGAGCAGGCCCGTATCCAGGATTTTCTTGAGGGGATGGTGTTGGGTGCTTCACATTTTCGGAGTTCACCCCACAGTAAAAGAGTAAAAATCAAGCCCGAGGGGGCCTACCTAAAAAGCTTCGCGGGCCACAAAAATGGTCTGGCGGGCCGCTAGTTAGAAATCCCTGACCTAGAAGCATTTTTTCTCTAAGTAAACTCTCTCTCTCTCTGGTATATTACTTTCTATTTGCTTAGAATTTGCATTCCATAGGCTTCTGTTTACGCATTCCTGTGGCTCACTCTCGTATTTATAATATTCCTGTTACAAGTCCTGCTTTTGCATTTCTCAGGCCTTTTATCGACATTTACTTATCTTTGTTCTTTACGTTTTCTCTCCATTTATTTTCTTGTTTTCTTTTTAATAAATTTATTTTAAAAGGGGCGGCTCCCTCTTCTCTCCGTTTAAAAGCTTAATGCCTTCTTTCATTTTCACCGGGAAATACAGGAATAGATTTGGTAAATGCTCATCCTTTTCTCTCTCTTTCTCTCTCTCTCTCTTTTCTCTTTTCTCTCTCTCTCTCTCTCTCTCTCTCTCTCTCTCTCTCTCTCTCTCTCTTTTCTCTTTCTGTCTCTCTCTCTCTCCCTCCATCAGCTTCTCTTCCTCTTTCGGTCTCTTTTTCTCACCCTCTCTTTCCTTCTCTCCCCCGCTCTCTGTATGTGTTCCACTCCCACCCTCTTGTAGAGTTCACATCCCCTCCTTTTCCAAGATGTGCTCTTCTTCTCCGCCCTCTCCTACAACATTTTACATTTTATTCCATTTTTCACAATCTCTCTTACACCCCCACTTTCACCCACGCAGACCGGCAGACATCGTGGGCGCTACACACCAAGTACTGACTCTACAGAGAGTACACCCTTTTTTGAACGGCTGATACTTAATGGCGGACAGATCCCTTTTTCGGGGTTTTCCTTCCCATGGACTTTTCCCAAAAGATCTGGGGAATCCTAGGTTACACCGGGGAATCCTAGGTTACACCGGGAAATCCTAGGTTATACCGGGGAAATCCTGGGTTTTAACCGCTCGTCGGGCGGGCTTTTCCCGTAACATTTACAATTTTCCTTGACCCTTGGACTACCTGGTTGAAAATATTATCTGACCCTTCGACCACCTAATTGCGGTTCTTTTTGCACGAGGCGCTTCTTGAAAATACCCGGGTATTTATAAAAATTGGGTATTTACCCCAAAAATAAGTACCCGGGTATTTACCCATCACTACTTGTCTACCACCATGAGTAATGTGAAAAATACTTAATGAAGAAAAAAGAGGTGGATTGATAAAATGTATCTGGGCAATACAAGGAAATAATATGTATGCATACCTACTACCTACCTTCTAACTGAAAAGAGATAAGTGGTCAGTTATTGATTGTTGTCTACTGAGTACTTACATTGCTTGATAAAGATTGGAGTGAGTCAAGTGAGTGGCTGCTACTATATCCTATAGGGGCAATACAAGGAAATAATATGTATGCATACCTACTACCTACCTTCTAACTGAAAAGAGATAAGTGGTCAGTTATTGATTGTTGTCTAGTCTACTGAGTACTTACATTGCATGATAAAGATTGGAGTGAGTCAAGTGAGTGGCTGCTACCATATCCTATACTTATTAGTCATCGATATCTCAATAATTAAAAAATAATCGGTACTTGTGCAGAAGTCACGTCCGTGGTATATTGCTACCAAAGGAACTGGCGCAAACAAGCAGTGATCAGTGTTATTATTTATTATAGGGTTAGGTTAAATGCAAGAAGGAGTTTTCACAATTAGAGCAGTGATTAGTGTTATTATAGGGTTAGGTTAAATACAAAAAGGAGCTTTTCTTTTCCACGGACGTGACTTCTGCATAATTACCAAATAATCAACTGGGTAGTTGTGCATAAGGCGCGTCAATGGGACATTACAAAAATCCGTTTATAAGAGGGAAGATACTTGCTTTAGGAGTGTTCCTAGTGAAGTTTTGAAAGGCGCAAAGTGTTATTATTTATTATAGGGTTAGGTTAAATGCAAGAAGGAGTTTTCACAATTAGAGCAGTGATTAGTGTTATTATGGGGTTGGGTTAAATACAAAAAGGAGCTTTTCTTTTCCACGGATGTGACTTCTGCATAATTACCTAATAGCACACTCTTAAAGTAAGTTTTTCCTCTTATATAGAAATTTTCAGTAAATTTGCCATTGACGTGTCTTATGCATAATTACCATCAACTGATAAGAAATTGGTAGTAAAAGAGTTGATAACTTACCTAGGTATTTCAGTTACTGATAAGTGTCAAACTCTCTGCAGATCTCCAAAATCCAAACTAAAGAAGAAATTTGATGAGACAATTGATAGCCAAATTATAATTAAATAAGCACAATTTTTGACTGAAAACACTGATGAGCAAATACCTATCAAAATAGGTATTTTACTGACAGAAAAATTATTGATAGGTAAGACTGGCAAGAGGATCCCAGAACACCTGACCCTCCTGTGTTTGTCTAACTTGGAAGAAAATTTTGGGAAAGAAAACTGGAAAAGCAGAAATAGGGGGCGGAGGTACCTAAAAATCAGTAAGATTACCCCTTCATTTAAATAAAATATGCAATATGCAGAACGTCAAGGAATATGAGGCGGAATGCGCCGCAGGCCATTTTTCGGAAAAACTTGATATTTAATTTGAACATTTTTAATTATTGACCGGGTGACAAATTCCATGACTGTTCCAGGTTTTCTTTCAATTTTCAGATTCCATGACTTTTCCAGTTTTTCCAGGTCGCGTATAAACCCTGCTATAATAATACCCAAAATGTCGAATATAATACCCAGAAAGTTGATCGTTTGTGAAAGTTCTTTTTGCGTGTTACCGAACCCTCCAATTGCCACAAAGTTGATAATTTGTGAAAGTTCTTTTTGTATGCTACCTAACACTCCCCAGAGTTGATCATTTGTGAAAGTTCTTTTTGTGTGCTACCGAACCCTATAATTGCCAAAAAGTTGATCATTCCTACTATTGATTTACCTAAGTATGTTTGGTCTAGTTCATTTCTTTAGCATTGCTAAGAAAAAATCCCAATGGTGGATTTTACTAATGACTTAATGAGAGATTTCACTAATGGGAGAATTTTTAATCCTCCCAAAAGGAGAGTTTTTAATGATCCAAAAAAGGAGTTTTTAAAAATTCCCGTTTGTATCATTAAAAACTTCTTTTTGGATCATTAAAAATTCTCCCATTAGTAAAATCTCTTATTACTTAAGTCATTGGTGAAAGCCACCGCAAATCTTGCGGCACCACAGTTTGAAAAGCACTGGCATTAGGTGTATTCATTATCTTACCTGGTTGGCTTTGTTGAGCTGTTTCTTGAGTCCCGCGAACGCCATGGTGATACCGCGGCCAATGACCAATCACCTGAAATCATAAGTGAACAAACAAAGTGAGAGATTAGTTTAAGCTCATTAGCTCAATAAACAAACCATAAGCCCAAGTACCTATAAATAATAAAGGCCATACGAAAGTAAAAGCCATGGAAAGCCATTCCAAGGTACCTAATACCTACACAATACTTCCCATTTAGGTGCTGGATCAACACGAGAACCAGAAAGTAACCCGTAAATTATTTGCAATCGAAAAACGAGTACAAATTTTTGTCGATGGTGGGATTCGAACCCGGGACCTTCTGCATGGCAAGCAAGCACGTTACCACTAAAATTTTGTCGATGGTGGGATTCGAACCCGGGACCTTCTGCATGGCAAGCAAGCGCGTTACCACTGGACCAACCGTGCCCCCGTTAGCACTGGACCAACCATTCGAAGTAAAAGTAATAGAAAGAAAGATAAAACCTATTGTAGAGAGAGAGAGGGAGAGAAACCCAAGTAGAGTGAGAGAGGGAGAGCGAATAATAAAGTCAGACAGAGAGACGTACCACAATCTAGGTTGAACTGTGGACACCTGGACACACACAACTGCCAAACTATATCAAATTTCGAGAGAGCAAAAATTTAGAAACCCAGCAAAACACTGAACTTTCAACAGACAAAAAACGTGGGGAATTTCAATCCCCTAATCTACCACAATTAAACTTTCAAGCACCCAAAAACACCCAACTTTTAAAAGACCACTATGAATATAGGGCTTGCATTATGCATTATAATATTACTAAAACAACGCACTATTATTAAGGTTTAAAAACAAACTAAAAAAAAGTCAGAATTTTTTTCCTCCCCAGAGTTGATCATTTGTGAAAGTTCTTTTTGTGTGCTACCGAACCCTATAATTGCCAAAAAGTTGATCATTCCTACTATTGATAATTAACTTAATTGCAAGCAACAATTTGTTTCACCATCAATGCAGCCATCTCTCATTGTTCTGTTTCTTTACCTTTTTTTAAACTCCCACGTTGTTATTTTCCTCTTCTTGTTTCTCCTCCTCCCCCTTCTTCTTTCTCTTTCTTTTATTTACTCCCCCCTCCTTCTCTTTTTTTTCTTCTCTCATTAGAAACCTCAGCTCAGTTCATTAGTTCATTTTTTTATATAACTCTCTCTTTCACTTTATTAGTTGGCCAATTAGAGAAGAGGAAAAGTAAAGAAGGGAAATTTCAAGACTATTAAAAAAATCCGATAGCGTTTTTCCTCACAAAATTTCTTTCTCGAACAAATTTGCTTTCGAGCTTTTGACTTCGACTGATAGCGCTCTCAAAATGCTGAACGAGAAAGATAATGGAAGAGAAAAACAAAGTTAGAAAGCACAAAAACGCCGTACCTACGGAAAAAAAAGGGGGTTTGGGACTTTTGAGTGTGCTTGGAACGAAAAGGGGAAAATCCCACGTTGAAAAGGCGGAAAAATCCCACGCCAGACTGGGAAAATCCCACGTTCAATGATGGCGTTAAATAACGGTCGTACCGTACATTTCTCGAGGTCCAGCCCGCAGACACTTTTAATCATCATAATCTATCAAAGCTGTCAGCAAAATTTGAGCGACCTGTGGCTAAAGGTAAAGTCTTGAGAAGCGCTAGTTCCTTTTGAGCTTTTTCTTGTACAATCCTAAATACCGGAACTTTGGTCCGGAATAACAGCCGAACCGTACCTTCTGGAAACAGAGCCCAAGGATATTTTTGATCTACATAATTTATCGAATCTCTGTGCCAAGTTCGAGCGACTTTGGCTGAAATGTAAAGGCCTGAATATTGCGAACTCTTTTTGATAAAAATATGTACCTACCTATTATTTTATTCTATTTCATACATAGATTTATATATTTATGTATCTTTTTATTTCATAGGAAAATTGATTGATCAAAATGCTCAAAATTTAGCACTTAATCAGGTCTCAAAAAGGCTTTGCACAAATGAGAAGATACCTAAATCTTGGTAGGTAGGTAGGTACATACATATATACTTGGGTTAGGTAGCATACAAAAACTCTCTCTCTCTCTCTCTCTCTCTCTCTCTCTCTCTCTCTCTCTCTCTCTCTCACTCTCTCACTCACTCTCACTCACTCTCTCACTCACTCTCTCACTCACTCTCTCACTCACTCACTCACTCACTCACTCTCTCACTCTCTCACTCACTCTCTCACTCACTCACTCACTCACTCACTCACTCACTCTCTCACTCTCTCACTCACTCACTCACTCACTCAATCTCTCACTCACTCACTCACTCACTCACTCACTCACTCACTCACTCTCTCACTCACTCACTCACTCACTCACTCACTCACTCACTCACTCACTCACTCACTCACTCACTCACTCTCTCTCTCTCTCTCCCTCTCTCTCTCTCTCTCTCTCTCTCTCTCTCTCTCTCTCTCTCTCTCTCTCTCTCGCTCTCTTTCTCCTTGTCTCTGTATGTGATGTTAGATAGAGATGTAACCCTCTTTCTCTCTCTCTCTCTCTCTTTCCTTCTCCCCTCCCGCTCTCAGAATGTGTCAGATAGAGATGTTCTCTCTCTCTTCCTCCCCTTCTCTCTGTATGTGTTCAGGGAGATTGGATTGACCTTGGCTTGGATCCCAATACAAGAACATAACTTTAGCCAGGCTATGAACTAACAAAAGAGCCATGTTAAAGGAGAGAGAGAGAGAGAGAGAGAGAGAGAGAGAGAGAGAGAGAGAGAGAGAGAGAGAGAGAGAGAGAGAGAGAGAGA